>NC_045452.1:59084350-59116316 GCF_002776525.5 Piliocolobus tephrosceles | reverse complement strand
CCTTCCTTCCTTCCTTCCTTCCTTCCTTCCTTCCTTCCTTCCTTCCTCTTTTCTTTCTCTCTCTCTTTCTTTCTTTCTTTCTTTCTCTCTTTCTTGTCTTGCTCTGTTGCCCAGGCTGGAGTGCAGTGGTGGGTCTCAGCTCACTGCAACTTCTGCCTCCTGGGTTCAAGGGATTCTTCTGCCTCAGCCTCCCAGGTAGCTGCGATTACAGGTACATGCCACCACACCCGGCTAATTTTTGTATTTTTAGTAGATACGGGGTTCTCCACGTTGGTCAGGCTGGTCTTGAACTCCTGAACCCAGATGATCTGCCCGCCTCAGCCTCCCAAAATGCTAGGATTGCAGACATGAGCCACCATGCCCGGCCAGCTCTATTAAATTTTCTATGAAATATCCACTCTTATATCCTGAGTGGGGGAATATAAAATCCTTTCTGTGTGAGCTCCACTGACCATTCAGCCTACTCCTCTGATGTTTTCTGGCCTTAAGGATTTTCCTCATATACATGCTTAGATCAGTAGTTAGATAAAACTTTAGGGAACTCACTGCACATCTTCTGAGATTCTCCCTGTATACTTTTCCCTCTTTAGTGTTCTCTGAAAATTTTAGCCACAGGGGCTTCTGTGAATTTCAAACTCTCTTCCTTTCAATGAAAGCCCTCTGCTGAATTTGGATTCTCCTGCTCTGTCATGCAGGCTTCGAACTCTCTCCAAGCAATAAGATGGGCCCATGCAGGTTTCACCACATATATCTCCTTT
The DNA here is from genome assembly GCF_002776525.5 of Piliocolobus tephrosceles. Lineage (NCBI taxonomy): Eukaryota > Metazoa > Chordata > Mammalia > Primates > Cercopithecidae > Piliocolobus > Piliocolobus tephrosceles. The sequence goes on along the minus strand of NC_045452.1, from coordinate 59,115,558 downwards.
CCTCAGTGCTAACTTTCTTGCATTATTTTGTGGTCCAATGCTTGATTCTCATTTGTGCTTTATGTTTCCATAGATATTGTCTAGCCTTCAAGTGGTTTTAAGGTAAGAAGGCAAATATAATCTTTGTTACTCCATTATGGTCAGGAGTGAAAGCCTCTTCTTTAAAAATTTGTCTTTCACTAAAATGAACCAAATGGACAACATAATTTAAAAATTGAGAATTCAGAAAAGTAAAAAGTTGTGGGACTAAAGTAATTATATTCCCAGAATTGACAATCAGCTGGAAACTAGGTCAAATACTATTTATCAAGATATATAGGTATATGACACTTAAAGCATAATTCAAACAAGAAAAAAATCAGTAAATTGGAATTTATCAAAAGTAAAATTTTCCACCTTTTTGAAAGATGCTATTCAGAGAATGACAAAATTTGCAACTGAAATAACATTTGCAAAACATATCTGGTAAAGAACTTGTTTCCAGGACACATAAAGAAGTCTCAAAATATAATAATAAACAGACTACCACAAACAACCCAAAAAGCATTAGGAAAATGTTTGGTTATTAGATAATGCAAATATATCTAATAAATGAGACTATCACATATTTATTAGAATGTTAAAAAAAAAAAAAGACAAAGTAATACCAAGTACTGGTGAGGATGGGGGACAACTAGAATTCTCCTATCTCAGTGGTACAGGATGAGGAAGTGAAATAGTAGCTGAGATTACAGGCACGTGCCACCACGCCTGACTAATTTTTTGTATTTTCAGTAGAGATGGGGTTTCACCATATTGACCAGGCAGGTCTCAAACCCCTGACCTTGTGATCTGCCCACCTTAGCCTCCCAAAGTGCTGGGTCTACAGGTGTGAGCCACCATGTCTGGCCGACAGTTTTTTATAAAAGTGTAAACCTGCTCTGCAACATGACACAGCATTCATTATCCCAAAATAAAAATTATATTCACACAAAATAAGCATATGTGAATGTTTATAGTGACTATTTTGTATAATTGATAAATACTGGAAATAAATCAAATGTCCTTAACCTGTTGAATGGACACAGATGCTGATACGCCAGATTTTCATGTAAGAGAATGCTAATCTGCTATTAAAAAGAGCTAACTATGTACATATAGAAAAAATATTTATGGGGCCAGGCACAGTGGCTCATGCCTGTAATCCCAGCACTTTGGGAAGCAGAGACAGATGGATCACTTGAGGTCAAGAATTGAAGACCAGTCTGGCCAATTGGTGCAACTCCATTTCTACTGAAAATACAAAATTAGCTAGGCATGGTGGCACAAGCCTGTGATCTCAGCTACTTGGGAGGCTGAGGCAGGAGAATTGCTTGAACCTGGGAGGCAGAGGTTGCAGAGAGCCAAGATCCCACCACTGCACTCCAGCCTGGATGACAGAGGGAGCCTCCATTCCTCCCATCCCCACAAAAAATAGGATGAATATAAAATACATTTTTGTAAATGAAAGAAGCCAACCTCAAAAGCTACAATACTATATGATTCTGTTTTTGTGACATTCTGCAGCAGCACAACAGAGAGACAAAGGAGCATAATCAGTAGTTGCCAGGAGCTGAAGATGGAAGGAGAGGTTACCTATAAATGGGCATAAAAGAACTGGGGAGGATAATAGAACTATTCTATATCTTGGTTGTTTTGATGGTTAAATGATGCATTTTTTCAAAATTCATAGTATTGAACATATGAAGTTTTAAATTTTACCGTATTTATATTATAGATTATACTCATTTCCTATCGGTGCTTTAACAAATTATTAAAAACGTAGTGGCTTAAAACAAAGTCAATGCATTCCCTCACATTCAGAAAACGAAAAGTCTGAATTCAGTATCATTGGGATGAAAGCAAGTTGAGAGCAGGGCTACTCCTGAGGCTCCAGAAAATAATTCATTCCTTGCTTCTTTCAAATTTTGGTGGCTGTCCTCATTTTTTGGCTTGTGGCTGCCTCACTCCAATCTACTCCTGCAGAGTCACTTTGCCTTGCCCCCTCTGTGTGTGTCAAATCTCCCTCTGCCTGCCTATTACAAGGTCACCTGTGACTGCAGGTAGGACTCACCTAGATGATCCAGGACAATCTTACCGATCCATATTATTAATTTAATCACAATTGTAAAGTCCTTTTTTGTTATATAAGGTAACATTTGCAGGTTCTAGAGATTAAGATCTGAATCTCTTATTCAGAGGAGGGCATTATTCAGACCATCACATACCTCAATACAAATATAAATTTAATGAATGTATTTTAGTATTTTATGATAATTTTGTGTGATAACGTGGCTGCTGTGGTTAGTTCCTTGCACACAAAGTCACCACAAAGAATAGTTGAGGGTGAGGTAGGAGGCAGGACTATCTAATCTGCCTTCTCCAGAGTGGGGCAGGATAGGCTACCATTACTGGCTGCCCCTACCAAATGGGACAGCTGGAACATTGGACTGTATTGAGGACTGACTGAAACAGGGCCCAGCAGAAGCAGCCTTTCATAAGACATATCCACTAGTGTGCCATGTCAACTTACCATTGCCATGGCAACACCCAAAGTTACCACCCTTTTCCATGGCAATGAACTGAGCACCTGGAAGTTACCACCCTTTTCCTAGAAATTTCTACCTAAACTACTGCTTAATTTACACGTAATTAAAAGTAGGTATACATATAACTGAAGCACTGTGATATGGTTTGGCTTTGCATCCCCACCAAAATCTCATCCTGAATTGTACTCCAATAATTCCCACATGTTCTGGGAGGAATCTGGTGGAAGATAATTCAATCATGCAGGTGGTTAACCCCATACTGTTCTCATGGTAGTGAATCAGTCTCATGAGATCTGATGGTTTGATAAGGGGAAACTCATTTCACTTGGTTCTCGTTCTCTCCTTGCCTACTGCCGTCCATGTAGTATGGGACTTGCTCCTCTTTGCCTTCTGCCATGGTTGTGAGGCTTCGCAGCCATGTGGAGCTGTCAGTCCAATTAAACCTCTTCCTTTTGTAAATTACCCAGTCTTGCATATGTCTTTATCAGCAGTGTGAAAATGGACTGATATAGTAAATTGGTACCAGGAGTGGGGCACTGCTGTAAAGATACCCAAAAATGTGGAAGGGACTTTGGAACTGGGTAACCCGCAGAGGCTGAAACAGTCGGGAGAGCTCACAAGAAGACAGGGAAATGTGGGGAACTTCAGAACTTCCTATAGACTTGTTGAATGGCTTTACCCACAATGCTGATAGCAATATAGACAATAAGGTCCAGGCTGAGGTGGTCTCAGATGGACATCAAGAACTTATTGGGAACTAGAGCAAAGGTGACTCTTGTTATGTTTTAGCAAAAAGACTGGTGGCATTTTGCCCCTGCCCTAGAGATTTATGGAAACTTGAACTTGAGAAACATGATATGGGGTATCTGATGGAAGAAATTTCATTTTCTTTCTTTTTTTTTGAGACAGAGTCTCACTCTGTCACCCAGACTAGAGTGCAGTGGTGCAATCTTGGCGCACTGCAACCACTGCCTACTAAGCTCAAGTGATTCTCCTGCCTCAGCCTCTCAAGTAGCTGGTACTATAAGCACATGTCACCATATCTAGCCAATATCTAGCCAATTTTTTTTCTATTTTTAGTAGAGTCAGGGTTTCACCATGTTAGCCAGGATGATCTCGATCTCCTGACCTCGTGATCTACCTGCCTTGGCCTCCCAAAGTGCTGGGATTCCAGGTGTAAGCCACTGTGCTCAGCCAGTAGAAGAAATTTCTAAGCAGTGAAGCATTCAAGAAGTGACTTGGGTGCTGTTAAAAGCATTCAGTTTTAAAAGAGAAACAGAGCATAAAAGTGTGAGAAATGTGCAGCCTGACAGTGCAATAGAAAAGAAAATCTCATTTTCTCAGGGGAAATTCAAGCTGGCTGCAGAAATTTGCAGAAGGAATGAGGAGCCAAATGTTAATTCCCAAGATAATGGGGAATATGTCTCCAGATCATGTCCAGAGGTCTTCATGGCAGCCCCTCCTATCACAGGAGGCTTAGGAGGAAATAGTGGTTTCTTGGGATGCGACCAGGGTCCCCGAATTATGAGCAGCCTAGGGACTTGGTGTCCTGTGTTCCAGCCACTCCAGCCATGGCTGAAAGCTGCCTATGTAGAGCTTGGGCTGTGGCTTCAGAGGGTGTAAACCTCAAGTTTTGGCAGCTTCTTTCTGGTGTTGAGCCTTCCAGTGCACAGAAGTCAAGAATTGAGGTTTGAGAACCTCTGCCTAGATTTCAGAAGATGCATGGAAACACCTGGATGTCCAGGCAGAAGTTTGCTGCAGGGGCAACCCCTGCTAGTGCTGTGTGGAAGGGAAATGTGGAGTCAGAGCCCCCACACAGAGTCCTTACTGGGGCACTGCCTCGTGGAGCTGTGAGACGAGTGCCACTGTCCTCCAGACCCCAGAATGGGAGATCCACTAACAGCGTACACTGTGCATCTGGAATAGCTGCATACTCTCAATACCAGCCTGTGAAAGCTCCCAGGGAGAGGCTGTTTCCTGCAAAGCCACAGAGGTGGAGCTGCCTAAGACCATGAGAACCCACTGCTTGCATCAGTGTGACTTGGATGTGAGACATGGAGTCAAAGGAGATCATTATGGAGCTGTAACGTTTGACTTCCCTGCTGGATTTTGGACTTGCATGGGGCCTTTGTTTTGGCAAATTTATCCCCTTTGGAATGGCTGTATTTACCCAATGCCTGTACCCCCATGGTATCTAGGAAGCAACTGACTTGCTTTTGATTTTATAGACTCATGGGTGGAAGAGACTTGCTTTGTCTTGGCTAAGACTTTGGACTGTGGACTTTTGAGTTAATGCTGAAATGAGTTAAGACTTTGGGGGACTGTTGGGAAGGTATGACTGGTTTTGAAATGTGATGTTATGAGATTTGGGAGGGGCCAGGGGGCAGAATGATATGGTTTGGCTCTGTGTCCCCACCCAAATCTCATCTTGAATTGTACTCCCATAATTCCCATGTGTTGTGGGAGGGACCTAATGGGAGATAATTGAATCATGTAAGCAGTTTCCCCCATACTGTTCTTGTGGTAGTGAAGAAGTCTCATGAGATCTCATGGTTTGTTAAGAGGAAACTTGTTTCACTTTGCTCTCATTCTCTCTTGACCTGCTGCTATCCATGTAAGACAGGAATTGCTCCTCCTTGCTTTCTGCCATGATTGTGAGGCTTCCCCAGTCATGTGGAACTGTAAGTCCAATTAAACCTCTTTCTTTTGTAAATTGCCCAGTCTTGGGTATGTCTTTATCAGCAATGTGAAAATCAACTAATACACACTGCCTCTGAGCTGCTAATCTTGGTACATTGCCTATGGGGCAATGTTCTGCTCTGCAAGGAGCAGTATCTCTTCTGCTGCTGTACACTGCCACTTCAGTATAAGTCGCAGTTTAACATTAGCAGTGGCCCTTGAATCCTTTTGCTGAAAATCCAAGGGTCCTCCCAGGCTAAGCCCCGATTTTGGGGCTTGCCTGTCTTGTACCATGAAGATTAAAATTTATTTTCCACTCCATTCATCGAACTATACCCTTGGATATAGTTACTTAACCAGACGGAGGATAAGATTTTCCCTTTCCCTAATTTGCACACTCAAAGGATTTTTTTTTTTCCTGATTCACACATAGGACTTTCTATTCTACCAGAAATTTGACGGCAGTGACTTACAGGTTTCCATGAGGGCAAGGATCCTGCCAGGTTTAATTTACACTGTACTACATTTCAGTGTGCTTGACTCATAGTAGGTGGGATATATATAGTTATCTCCAAATTCTCGTTGAACTTTATATCCACAAATTTGCTAAAACAATGACAAAGGTTTCTCAACCATTCATCTTGGCTAAACCGTCTCACTTGCTTAGGCATGTTCAAGAAGGCAGAAGTGATAATTTGTTAAGCTGTAACGTACTTTATTGCTTTTTGGATTTTCATTTACAGTGTTGTACCTCTGCCGTCACTGTGAGGAAAAAAAAAAAAAAAAGAAAAAAAACTTGCTGACCAGAGCACTCATTCTAGAAAGTGGGGAAAAACACACAGATTAATGAGAATATATCCTTGCTGTTATAAACCACTGAGATTTTGGGGGAGAGATTTGTTTCACAATGAAAATTATCCATTTGAAGGAATATTTCTAGTTCAATAAATACTTACAAGATATGAAAATACATACAAAAACAAGAACAACAAGAGCAAAATCAATATATTTGGTCTTATGTGTGGCAAAACTATGTGGTGCACAATTTGAAATATCTGTGTGGAATCTTAATACTTCCATTTTATTCAGTAATTACGACCTTAAGATATCTGAAATAGACTATATTATGGTAACTTGTGTTTGCAATAAAAACTGAGAATTAGAATTCATTTTGGAAATTGTTTACAATTAATAAGAATAATAAAAATTTAAAAGTTATAGCCTTAATAATCTAAGAAAACATATATTTTATTTCAAATTTGGAACGACATCATTCAGTAGCACAATTCACTTTTTAAACCAATTTCCTTGGCATATATCCTCTGTAACAGCAAGAATTTTCTTTTTAAATGTGTATTTTATTCACTATACACATAGGATCTATAACAATGCATGGCACATAGCTGTTTCTAAATAATATTTGTTGAATAATACTTATATTCCATTTTTAAATTTTTAAAACATATTTTAATATAAAATAAATTTTGATTTACATGAAAGAACACCGTACAGAGCGTTCCCATGTACACTACATCCAGGGTTCCTTGTTGCTAATATCTTATGTTAGTATAATATGTGTGTCACAACTAATAAAATAATGTTGATAAATTATTGTCTAAACTCCATATTATATTCAGATTCCTTTAATTTCCCCTTAATGTCCACTGTCTGTTCCAGGATCCCAATCAGGAGAACATATTACATTTATTCATCATGTTTTCATAGGCTGTGACAGTTGCACAGATTTTCTTTGATTTTGATGACTTTGACATTTAAGAAGTAGGGGTCAGGCAGATTTAGAATGTCCCTCGCTTGTGACCTGTCTCATATTTTTGTCATGATTAGACTAGTGTTATGGAATTTTAGGCAGAAAACCACAGAGGTAAAGTGCCATTCTCATCAAAGGTATTGAGGATGCACGAGTATATTATTAGCATGACTCATTACTGTTATTATTATTATTTTTTTGAGACGGAGTCTTGCTCTGTTGCCCAGGCTGAAGTGCAGTGGCGCCTTCTCTGCTCACTGTAAGCTCCGCCTCCCGGGTTCCCGCCATTCTCCTGCCTCAGCCTCCCGAGTAGCTGGGACTACAGGCACCGCCACCACGCCTGGCTCATTTTTTGTATTTTTAGTAGAGACGGGGTTTCACTGTGTTAGCCAGGATGGTCTCGATCTCCTGACCTCGTGACCCACCCGCCTCGGCCTCCCAAAGTGTCATTACTGTTAATTTTTAACTTGATTACCCTGCTGAAGTGTTTATCTGGATTATCCACCGTTAACTTACTCTTTCCAGATTCCCTTTTGATACTAGACTCCTTGAAAGAAAGTCACTGTTAAACAGAACCCTCAACAAGTGAGTGTTGGGGAGTTATGTTCCACCAGATTCTGGGTAAAGATTCTACATAAATTATCTGAAACTCAACAGAATTATTTTCTATTTCTCCTCATTTATTTTTATTCAATCATTTATTTATATTAGTATGGATTCATGAATATACTTTGAGCTATTATCCAATAGTACTTAATTTTGTTCCTCAAACTGTCCCAGCTTTGGCTATTGTTATCGTTTGGTTGTTTTTAGCACTTTCTTATTTTGTGGAACAGAAAGAACCTCTGGGCTTATATTGTATATTTTGTGCCCCAATTCTAGAACTAGCTGCTTTTCCAAAGGACTCTAGCTTCTTTTATTGGAGAATGGTATTACAAACCAAGGTCATGGTGCTAGTTATATTCATTTTTAATGGGGTTCATTTGCTTTTATTGTCTGTTAGCTGACAGGGTAAAGAAATATACAAGTAAATACTAACCTGTATTCATGTAGCTATCTTAAAAAGTGTCTGTATGTATCATCTGTGTCTATATTAAAGTAAACTGAGCTCATACTGATTGCTCTAATTCATTACCATATAAATCATTCCAACTTTCTCATCTTGCTTATCTGTAAACTCCTATAGTGAGATATCAGTTTTCACCACCTACTATCCATTAACTTAATTTTTTGATCTCATTATATTTACATATACACATATATGTATGGTGGTCTCAGTATTATTAGTTTTATACAACAGTGAGAAATACCTTTATCCACTGGGGTACAATATTTACGGGCAGTACTTTTGCCTTCAGTCTTATTTAGTCACTTTGCCTTTAGTCATTTCCAAAGTTCCTTAAGAAAGCACCATTTTCATCCACCTCATCACTGAAGTTCCACAATACAACTCTAATATAGTTAAATGCTTTGGTCACAGTCTACTTTGCGTCCTGGAATTCTTTACCTCCTAAATTATTTTTTTCTTGGATATATTAAGGCTTGCTGTTTTGTTCTAAACATCTATGGGTTTTGACAAATGCTAGTATTATGTACCACCACACAAAATCATACAGAATAGTTTTACCACTATGAAAACTTCCATTCACCTATTCAACCATCTTGCCCAATCTGATCCTCTGGAAACCACTGTCTGTTGACATCTTTATTGTGTCACCTTTTGCAAAATGTCTTATCATCATAATCATACAGTAGGTAGAATTTTAGACTTGCTTGTTTCACTTAGCAATATGCATTTCAGGTTCCTCTGTGTCTTTTTGTGCCTTGATAGCTTGTTCCTTCCTTATTAGTAAATAGAATTACATTATATGGGAATACCATAGTTTGTTCATGAATGCACATATTCATAAGCATCTTAGTTGCTTCCAGAATTTGGCTATTATGAATAATGCAGCTGTCAACATTTGCATGTAAGTTTTTGTGTGGACACTATTTTCAAATAAGTTGTATAATACCTAGGAGAATGCTTTCTGAGTTGCATAGTGAAGCTATGCTAGGCTTCATAACAAATGGCCAAACTGGCCACAGAAGTGTCTGTACAATTCTGCCTTCCCATCAGCAATGAGTAAGAGTTCAGGTTCTGTTGTTCTACGTATTATGAGCAATTAGTATAGTTTTTTAAAAAATTGCTATTAGAATATTTTATAGTGATATCTCATTTTTATTTTGATTTACATATTTCTAATGGTAAGTTTTGTTGAACTTCTTTTCATATACTTATTTTTCATATTTATATCATCTTTGGAAAGGTGGGTTTTCAGAATTCTTGCCTGTTTTTAATTGGGTTTTTCATTGGGTTATTGTGAAATTTTCAAAATTTCTCTAAAGTTTAATTTGATTTTTTAAATACAAGACCTTTAATGGATATGTAGGTTGCAAATATTTTCTTCCAGCCTATTGATTGTTTTGTTGTTGTTGTTGTTGTTGTTTTTGCTTTTTTTGTTACTGTTTTCTGTCTTTCGCAGAGCAGAAGTTATTAATTTAATAAAGGTCAACTGATAAAATTGTTTTCTTTCATGGGCATTTTTTTTGGTGTTTTATTTAGAAAATTATCACCCAAATCAAGTTCACATAGTTTTTCTAAAATGTTTCATTCTAGAATTTTTAGAGTTTTCTATTTAACAGTGAAATCTATGATTCACTTTGAGTTAACTTTTGGAAAAGGTACAGTTTGTGTTCACATTCAGTTTTTTTTTGTATTTGAACTTTGAATTGTTCTAGCACCAGTTATTAAGAAGAACTGCCCTTTTGCCATTGAACTGCATTTGCTCCTTTGTCAAAGTTTCATTGTTACATTTGCATGGATCAATTTTGGGGCTCTCTATTCGGTTCCATTATTCTGTGTGCCTATTCTTTTGCAATATGGTACTATTTTAGTTACTGTAGCTTTATAGCAAGTATTGAAAATGGATATTATATTTCCCCCACATTTATTCTTTTTCTTCAGTATTTTTTGGCTATTCAATATAAATTTAAGAATAACTTTGTCAAGATCTGCAAAATATATCTTGCCTTCATTTAGAGTGGTATATGTGTTGAATCTATAAATTACATTAGTAAGATTGGTCATATTAACAATATTGAGTCTTTCAAACAATGAAGATGGAATTTCTCTCCACTTATTTAGAACTTCTTTGATTAAATGCATCAATGTCTTCTAATATTTTATGTATAAATTCTGTACGTATTTGTTAGTGTTATACTTAAATATTTCATTTTTGGTTGATTTAATTAATGACATTTTTTTCAAATTCCAGTCATTTTTTATTAATAAGTAATTGACTTTTGCATATCGTCCTTGTGTCATGTGGTCTTGCTGCTGTTGCCTCCTAGTTCCAGGATTTTTCTGTTGACTCTTTGTGATACTCTACAGAGATGGTCATGTCATTTGTGAATAGATGCAATTTTAGTTCTTCATTTACAACTTGTATGTCTTTCATCTCATTTTCTTGTCTTATTGTGCTGGGAAATATTTGTAATACGATGTTTAATAGAAGTGGTCTGTGAGACGTTTTTGCCTTGTTCTTGATCTTAGCGGAAGGGAGACCAGTTTCTAAGTTTCTCCCCATTAAATACAGTATAAACTGTAGGGTTTTGGGAGGTGCTCTTTATCAAGATGAGGAAGTTTCTCTGTTTCTAGTGTCCCAAGAGTGTTTTTTGTTGTTGTTGTTAATAATAAATGTTACGTCTTGCCAAATACTTCTTCTAAATCATTTGATGATCATATAGATATTACATATATAATATATATTTTTTCTACATCGCTTGAGGTAATATATATATTTATAATATATTATATATTTTTTTCTTTATTAACACTTAGATGTGGTGGATTGCATTGACTGATTTGCCAGTGATGAACCAGCTTGAATGGCTGGGTATATCCCACTTGGTCATGCTTTATTCACTTTTTTACTGTATGTTTGGTAAAATTTACCAATGAAAGTACTGGGTTTCATACTTTTTTAAAAAGGTTTTTAACTATTGATGTGACTTCTTTAATAGATATAGCACTAATAAAATTATCTGTTTCTCCTTGTGAGAGATTCTGTAGTTTTGTTGTTGGTGTTTTTCAAGGAATTTAACCATTTCAACTGAGTTCTACTATTTTGGCCGAGTTGTTCCTTAGTATCCCTTCATCATCTTTTCAATGGGAATAAGCAATGATAGGTGATCTTTGATTTTTGATGTTTGTAATTCGTGTCTTCCATCTTTTTATTTTGATTTTCTTGGCCAGCCAAGAAACAGCCTGTGATTTCATTTATATTTTATGTTATCTTTCTGTTTTGACTTTCATTAATTTTCTTCTAATTTTTATTATTTATTTTATTCCTTCTCTCTCATATGTTATTCACATGTTCTTTCATTGTGTCTACTTCATCTATTAGAACCCTGAAGTCATTAAACAGAGGTGTTTTTAATTCTTGTCTGATACACCAACATCTGTTTCACCTCCGAGTCTGGTTCTGATAATTGCCTAATCTCTTCTTAGTGTGTTTTTTCCTCAACTTGTGGCATTTTTTGTTGAAAGCCAAATATGATGTATTAAGTAATATAAACTGAGGCAGATAAGTCAGCAAAAGAATTTGTGTTAATCTAGAGAGCAATATGTACTTAATATTTACTATATAAAAAGTGTCAGAGACACTCAGTGGTGCAGCATCATTGTTTTTATTTTTCCTTTAACTTTCATGAGCACTCCTCCCTTATAAACAGCCTGTTTCCTGCAGCACTTTCAGCCATATCTGCTATTAATATACAGATGGAAGTCTCATTATTCACTATAGTTTATGTTCTAACAAATACTGTGCTGTTGCTGCTAAAGGAAACACAGAGTTAAATTCCCTTGAGCCTCTCATCATATTTTCACCCACTGAAATGCTTTTTGTGTTATATAGGTCCATTTGCTATCATCCTTTAAAAAAATCCACTCTCCTCAAGGTTGAAAACCTGTTTTTCACATAACCCTTTTCCCATGTAACACTTAGCAGATTAAAAAAAAAAAAATCCTTTGCAGCCTCCTTTTCTACAGAAACTGCCTCACCTATAAGTTTAACATTTTTTGTGCTATATTACTTTTTGAAATGTGTGATTCATCCAGTACTTGCTAAGACTGGTTTAGCATTTCTCTCATCCTGTGTAGCACGATTGTTCATTTCTTTGGCTTTTGACCTCAAAACAATGCTGTCCATTATGTTCTTTTTATTATTGTTATCTCATGAATCCACACACTTAGCCACTTTTGCATATTTTCAATAGCTTTATCACACACTGCAGATGTTACTTTAGCACTTTTTAGGGAAACCTCATGTACAGATTGGTGAATTTCCTCTTTCTTTTATGGTTGAACCATATTGTGATTCATAACATTGAACTCACAACCAACAGTACTATAACTCATGCCTGAATGAAACAAATCTAACACATATTTTCTTTTTTCTGTAAGGCACATCACAGCCTTTTTATATTTACTTAGAAACCGTAGACACCACTTTATCTTTTCCCTTGTGGGCCATTTTAAATAATGAAATCACCATCACCAATAACAACAAAAAAGCATGAACAATTTTTTAAACGTAGCACTAATTAGACCACAAAAAAACACTTGGTTAAAGTATGAGAGCTTCTTGTTTCCGCTCTTACTTTGTTCCACCTCAGCTGGGACATACATGTCAGGTGATTCAAATTTTTCACCACTCTGCATGTCTGTATGTGATCATAAAAGCTCCGAGAGTACTGAGTTAGAGGCTACAAATACATTTTAGCAAGAGGGAAAATGAACAAATACAAAATCTGCAAATTATGAGGATCCATTCTACCGCTGCTGCTCTGATAGATGTGTGGAAAGGGAATCTTATAATTAAATTTCAATCTTGTATTGGGCCTGTGTGTCTGGGGTGAGACCTTCACAACTCTTTTTTTTTTTTTTTTTTTTTTTTAAATTATACTTTAAGTTCTAGGGTACATGTGCATAACGTGCAGGTTTGTTACATATGTATACTTGTGCCATGTTGGTGTGCTGCACCCATCAACTCGTCAGCACCCATCAATTCATCATTTATATCATGTATAACTCCCCAATGCAATCCCTCCCCCCTCCCCCCTCCCCATGATAGGCCCCAGTGTGTGATGTTCCCCTTCCCGAGTCCAAGTGATCTCATTGTTCAGTTCCCACCTATGAGTGAGAACATGCGGTGTTTGGTTTTCTGTTCTTGTGATAGTTTGCTAAGAATGATGGTTTCCAGCTGCATCCATGTCCCTACAAAGGACGCAAACTCATCCTTTTTTATGGCTGCATAGTATTCCATGGTGTATATGTGCCACATTTTCTTAATCTTTTGCAATCTACTCATTTGACAAAGGGCTAATATCCAGAATCTACAAAGAACTCAAACAAATATACAAGAAAAAAACAAACAACCCCATCAAAAAGTGGGGAAAGGATATGAACAGACATTTCTCAAAAGAAGACATTCATACAGCCAACAGACACATGAAAAAATGCTCATCATCACTCGCCATCAGAGAAGGCAAATCAAAATCACAATGAGATACCATCTCACACCAGTTAGAATGGCAATCATTAAAAAGTCAGGAAACAACAGGTGTTGGAGAGGATGTGGAGAAATAGGAACACTTTTACACTGTTGGTGGGATTGTAAACTAGTTCAACCATTATGGAAAACAGTATGGCAATTCCTGAAGGATCTAGAACTGGATGTACCATATGACCCAGCCATCCCACTACTGGGTATATACCCAAAGGATTATAAATTATTCTACTACAAAGACACATGCACACGTATGTTTATTGCAGCACTATTCACAATAGCAAAGACTTGGAATCAACCCAAATGTCCATCTGTGAGAGACCTTCACAACTCTTTTGTGGTATAGCTGTTTTCCCCGTTCAGCAGGAACTGGAGAGTAAAAGTAGGCTACAGTTGAAGGAATGTTCTTCCTTCATTGTGATAAGAATCTAGGAAAGTCTTTTCCACTGATAAGTAGGCCTTTGTAATGTAGATGTTTCTGAAGGACTCTTTCAATGACTGTTCTTCCAGACAAAAGGGAATCATTCTGGTATCTTCATTTTGAAGACTATGGAGTTCTTGGAGGTAAAGCTCATGAAAGAGTAGGGGGCCTCCTGGCCAGGCGCGGTGTCTCATGCCTGTAATACCAGCACTTTGGGAGGCCAAGGCAGGTTGATCACCTGAGGTCAGGAGTTTGACAACAGCCTGAGCAACGTGGTGAAACCTTGTCTCTATTAAAAATACAAAAATTAGCCGGGCGTGGTTGTGGGTGTCTTTAGTCCCAGCTACTCGGGAGGCTGAGGGAGGAGAATTGATTGAACCCAGAAGGTAGAGGTTATAGTGAGCTGAGATTATACCATTGTGCTCCAGCCCAGGCAAAAAGAACAAAACTCCATCTCAAAAAAAAAAAAAAAAAAACAGTGTAGGGGTCTTCTAAGACTGTGGCCACCAGAAGAGTCTCACTTTTCACTTTTAAGCTAACCCTTAGTTTAGCCTCTAGAAAATCTTCAAACTTCATAAAGTTGTTGTCACTTTATGCTCCTAGCAGCTTCTACTCCAGGTAGTCAGATCTTAGCAGTGTCTGCCGAATGCTATAAATCTGGAAAGCCAGATTTCAGGGTGATTATTTGCCTTGCAACTGCAATTGGCTGAAAGGTTCGGGAAACATAATTTATTTGGGAGGGATGATTTGTAAGCTCTTTACCTTTGGAGCTGAATCTAGAAATTCCATTCTTTTTGAAATAAATTTATTTATTGTAATTTAACAGAATATCCAAATGTATACAGATTATGAATATACATGCCAATGAATAATTACAAAGTAATTACATTTGTGTTGTAGCAGGAAGAGTCATAGAAAAAAATCCCTCAGATACCAGATTGAGGAAGGAAAGAGCTTTATTCAGCTGGCAGCATTGGCAGACTCACGTCCTAGAAACAGAGCTCTCCAAATAAGTAATTTCTGTCCCTTTTAAGGGCTCACAACTCTAAAGGGGCTGTGTGAGGGGGTGGTCATGATCGATTCAGCAAGCAAGGGGTGCGTGACTGGGGGCTGCATGCGCTAGTAATCAGAAGGAAACAGAACAAAACAGGGAGTTTCACAGTGCTTCATCATACAATGTCTGGAATCTATAGATAACACAAGCAGTGAGGTCAGGGGTTGAATTTTAACTACCAGGCCTGAAATGTGGCACCAGTTTTTCTGACTACGAATTTCAATTCTGCTTATTTTTTCAACTTCTACCTTTTCTGCATACAAGAAATTAGGTATAAGACAATATGAGGAGTGGTCTCCTCTCTCATTCCCCCCTTTAAGAACCTCACTTTCATCCTCACTACCTATGTCTTCCTGCAAGACAGATCGATAGTGATTCATATAGCACACTTGTGCTGAAGCATTTTGGTGAACTAAGGTAGCAATAAAGATTTTTATCATTTGAAGGAGTACAGGTAGCAAGCAAGGGAGTAACAGGCAGGTTCTTATCACTACTATAATTCCTATTATAAGAGTTTTTTAAATGCTCCTATCACCGGGAACCATTTTCCAAACATAGCCCCAGGATCGAATCTGTGCCACACTTGCACGGGCACATGTGTCAGCTTTGTCATGTCTCTGACTATGTCTTTGACTACTTGCCCTTGATCATCTATGTGTAGACAGCAATTAGTAAGGGTAAATTTTCCACAGATCCCTCCTTCAGCTGCCAGCAAGTAGTTGAGAGCCAATCTATTTTGGTACATAGAGTTTCTCATCTGAGTTTCTTGTTGGGTCAGTAAAGTCAAGGCTTGGCCAGTTTTATTAGTGATGATTTCTAACACAGCTTGCAGCAGTATGATTCTGTTGAGCATGTAAATGGGGGTCCAGTATCTTCATGAGCTGTCCTGTGCCCACGTAGCAGGCCCAGAGTACTGTATAATTCTTTCAGGGGGTCATTCATCATCTTTCCAATTACCTATGGCTATGCTTCTCCTTTTGTGTGAAGCAGAGACAGGGAAGCCTGGAAGTTTACCTGTTTTTATGGGCAGTAAAAGAAAGATGGTTTAATAGTGCCAGTAACACAACTACCTGTCCATTGGTCAGGCAGCTTAGCATAGGCTCTGTGACCACATTTCCAGTATAATCCAGTGGGAGCCGTCTAATCCTGATGGGACTTCAGGTGGGTCCACAAGGTCAGCAACTTTGGAAATGTACTAAATAGATTCTTTTCAGTGTAGTTTGAACTCCACCAAAAGGTTGTTTTGGTAGCACTATTATACAGTTTCTGTCCAAGACAACTGAGCCATCCTACAGGGTGGGTAAATGCTTTTCCTTCTCTAGCTATGTAATACTGTCCAATTATTGAGGTTTTTAGGACCCATAAGTTATCAGGATGATTCTTTTGGGCCAGGAATTCATTGGGAACTGGGTCTGTAGGCACTAATTCTCAGGTTTCCCATGGCCACTGATCTCCCATTACAGTTCCTCCACAAACATAACATGAAGTGACATTAGGAGACTGAGCTACATGCTTGGCTAATTGCAAAAACAAGTTTCTAGTTTTTCCTGGAATTTCTGGTACTGGCATATTTAGTTCATCATAGAAAGTTTGAAATGCTGGTTGAGGAGAGCATTTTCGGACCTCTCCTCATATCAAGATACGGACTCCAGGATCAAGACCGGTCCCATCAATTCCTAGGGTTACATATTCCCCTGTTTTCCAGTAGGGTTCTAGTGGGTTAGCAATTATTAGTTCTAATGGGCTGCAGTTTCCACTACTGCAAGAAGAGTTACTTTTTCCTTTCTGGAGGTTGACAGGGTCTTTGTCATCTTTTTTGCAAATAGACCAAATGATGCAAGACCAGTGGAAGTAACCTCCACAATTTCCTAGTTCATGACATATATACTTATTTTCTGGTGTATAGCTGTTTTCCCAATCGAAGGGTCCACATCCCATTCCTAGCCTGTTGCTATTAATGACTGCACAAGCATCAAACTTTAAAGTAATCTTTTTGGGAACTCCCCTTTCTTCTACCCTAGTTAGTACTTTACTTGTATCTCTTAGGAAGGGACCAGTCCTTAACCTTATTTCAAAAACTGTCATCATGGGGTGCTCAGAGGGGTCAAGCACATGTCTGGCTGGTCATTTCCTGGGCTACCCACTTTGTACTGAGTGTTGTTATACAAATATGTTCCTTTTAAAGTTCCCAAGCATTCGTAATTACTATAGAACAAAAAGACAATCTTAGTTTGTTGCCCTACCTCTGTTACCTGATGGAGGAACTGGGAGCAATCTTCTATTTGGGGAAAATCAGTTGAGATTTTTATTATACAAGTCCAAATCTCTAGAAAAACGAGTCCCACAATGAGTTTCCTCATGCTTCAGTCATGAGTAGACCAGTCAGCTTCCGGGCATGACTGGAGCAGGGCTTGTCATCCTCCTCAGAGTTACTTTGCAGGGGTTGTCTGGGCTTGGTTTTTCCTCTCAGGTTTCAGCAGTTGCAAGTTTTACATGGCCGTGGTGAATCCAAGCTGGGATTCCCTCTACTTTCACAGTGGTAGGAGTAGTCAGGACAATGGTCTGGGGTTCCTTCCACCATGGCCGTAAAGGAGCTGCATTCTAGTCCTTGATCCACACACGATCACCTGGAGAGAAAGGGCGAACTGGGGAGAATAAGCTAACAGGGCATCTTTCATTTACCCAAACACAAATTGCCTGTGCAGCCTTTCCCAAGGCCTGCAGCTGTCACTGTAACTCAATTTCACCTAACTCTCGAGGGGGTGCCTGGAAGTCCCCAGGGTATAGGAGGAGGCCTATGATATAATATTTCCTAAGGAGAATATCCTGTTCTCTTTGAAGGAGTGCATCTAATTTTGAACAGCACCGAGGGTAGGGCCTGTATCCACTTCAATCCTGTTTCCTGATGTACTTTCCCTAAACTATTTTTGATAATCGGATTAATTCACTCCACCTTTCCGGAACTCTGTGGTCGGTAGGTGGCATGCAATTTCCATGTGATCTCCAATACCTTTGCTGTTTTCTGCACCAATTTAGCCACAAACGCTGGCCCGTTGTCCAAGCCAATCCGTAAGGGCAGTCCAAACCTAGGAATGAGCTCTCGAAGGAGGACACAGGTTACTTCATGAGCCTTCTCAGTTCATGTTGGATAAGCCTCTACCCACCCAGAGTAAGTACATACAAGAACCAGTAAATACTCGTTACCTCTGCATTTGGGCATTTCCATGAAGTCCACTTGAAGATCTTCAAAGAGGGTGGCTCCATAGGCTTGTATGCCGGGTGGATCAGTGGGGCCTGGCCTCGCATTGTGTTGTCGGCAATCACTGTTGTGTTAGCGTTCTGGCAAGGACTGGCAGGTGTGGGATGTAGAAGTACCCGCCTAACAATTTTTCAAGTGACTCTTGACCTAAATGAGTGGTGTCATGTACGGCCAGCACAACTTCGGCTCCCAACAACTGTGGCACAGCCACCCTCCCGTCCAGTAACCTGATCCATCCTTCTTTTATTGTTTGTTCCCCTTCTGCATGAAAAAAGTCTTTTACTTCCCTAGAATAGGTAGGAACTAGGTCAGGTACTTGAAGGAGCACGGGGGCTGCAAATGACGTCCAGTAAGGAGTGGATGCCGCTTTCTTAGCCTCTGTGTCAGCTCAGGAATTACCTAAAGCTACCGTGTTGGAGGATCTCTGGTGTCCTCTACAGTGCATGACTGCCACCCTCTGGGGTTTCCAAACTACCTCTAATAATTGTAAAATTTCTTGTTGGTACTTTATGTCCTTTCCCCCAGAGTTCAATAAGCACTTTTCTTTGTAGAGTGTTCCATGCACTTGGAGGGTTAGGAAGGTATATCATGAGTCAGTGTAAATGTTCACAGTCTTACTTTCACTGAGTTCTAAAGCTCAGATTAGAGCAATGAGCTCATCTTTTTGGGCTGACACACCTTGGGGCAGAGGCCTGGCTTTAATGACCATGTCCAAGGTTAACACTGCGTACCCTCCTTGCCCTTCCCCTTGTGGATTGACGTAGCTGCTCCCGCCCACATGTAACTCCCAGTCCACCGATGTCCACGGCTGGTCTCAGAGATCAGGTCTGCTAGAATAAACCGAGCCTAACACTTCTATACAGTTATGCTTGACAGGGCTTTCTGGTGCTGGGAGCAAGGTGGCCAGACTCAGGGTGTTACAAACTTCAGTGGTTATGTGGGGATTCTCACAGAGCAAGCTTTGGTACTTAGGCAGTCTGGCATTTGTTAGCCTGTGATGTCCCTTGGTATTCATTAAGGTTACTATAGCATAGGGGGCCTTTATGTTCAGGTTCTGTCCTAATGTTAGTTTATCTGCCTCTTGTGCTAACAGAGCAGTTGCTGCTAAGGCCCGTAGACATGGGGGGGCCAGCCCTTGGAAACCCCGTCTAGTTGTTTTGCGAGATAGGCCACTGGCCTCAGCCAGGGCCCCACAGTCTGAGTTAAAACTCCAATTGCCATTTTTTTCTCTTTGTGATACATACAGTATGAAGGGCTTTGTTAGATCTGGTTGCCCCAATGCTGGGGCCAACATGAGCTTTTTCTTTAACTTGTGGAAGGCTTGCTGCTGCTGTGTCCCCCACTCAAAAGTCTCTGCATCACGTCACTTTGTAACTTGGTACAGAGGCTTGGCCAGTAGTGCAAAGTTGGGGATCCATAATCTGCAGAACCCCACAGCTCCCAGGAATTCTTTTACCAGCCTTCTACTTTTAAGCTCTGGTAGGCTGCAGATGACCTGCTTCCTTTCCGGCCCTAGGCTGTGTTCCTCCTGTTGAATAGTGAATCCCAGGTAGTGTACCCAGCATCTGCAGATCTGGGCTTTCTTCTTGGATACCTTCATACCCACAGTCCTCCAGGTGCCGAAGCAGGGTGTCCATTCCTTTGGTGCACCCAACTGCCGTGGGGTGTCCCAGCAGGAAGTCATCCATGTACTGGAGCAAGACACAGCCAAGGCCTTTAGCAGGAAACTTTTGGAGGTCTCGAGCCAATACCTCCCTGAAGATAGTGGGGGAGTTCTTGAATTCCTGGGGAAGCTGGGTCCAAGTGTACTGAGTTGTGACATCTGACCCCGGGTCTTCCCATTGAAAGGCAAACAACTTCTGGCTCTCAGGAGCTAGTTAGATGCTAAAAGGCATGTTTTAAGTCCAGGCAGGTAAACCAGCTGTCCTCAGCTGGCAGTAACCCTAAAAATGTGTAAGGGTTAGAAACTGTTGGGTCATGAGTCACTGTGGCTTGGTTGACCAAGCGCAAGTCCTGTACTGGCTGGTAATCATTAGTCCCTAGCTTAGGCACAGGCAGGATGGAGGCTGACAAGGCACTATAATTCCAAAAGTCTTTCAGCACTTGAGTTGGCCTGGATACTTTCCAGGGCTTCTCTAGGGACTGGGTACTGTTCTGCCTGACTGCCTGGGCCTCTGGCTTAACGTTTATGAATGCAGGGGCTTGGTTGATTGCCAGCCTGGGAGGATTGTCTTCTGCCCAGACTTTTGGCCATCGTTGAGCTAAAGCTGGCCCTATTTCCTTGCTTGATTCAGTTAGAAAAAGTCTCCATTCTTCTCAGGGGACAGTAAGGGCCATGATAACTCCTGTTCCCAGCAACTCTAGCTGTAAAGAGCTCCACTTTGTAAAGGAGATTGTGGCTCTTAGTGTGCAAAGCAAGTCTCTTCCCAGCAAAGGCCAGGGGCAGTCAGGCATATACAGAAACTGTGAATTATTTTATGTCCAACCACTGAGCAGGTTCACAGCAGATAGGAAGCCCGCTTGGTGGAGACTCCTGTTGCTCTAATTATATCAATGGTTTTCTTGGATAAGGGGGTGACCGGGGTGGTCACCATTGAGTGTTCAGCACCTGTATCGACCAGAAACTTAATGTCCTTACCCCCCACTGTCATCCTGACCATGGGCTCCTTGAGGGCACTTGAGCCCAGTTCTCTTCAGTCCAGCAACCCTTTGGCCAAACTGAACAAGATTCCTTCTTCCTTATCTGAGGCTTTTTGCTCCAAACCCCCTCACTTTTCCTTTAACTGGGTGCACTAACCTTTCCAACGTCCTATTTCCTTATAGTTGGTGCACTGGTTATGTTGTAACCGTGGGCAGTTGGACTAGGTGTTTTTCCTGGAACACCCCTTTCCTTGCCCTTTTGGTGGGATTCCTCTAAGGGCCACAGCTAGTAAGTCAGTGTTTCACCGGGCCTGACTTTCACCTTCTTTACGGTTTTCCCTGCAGCTGGTTGCATCTTTGTTCACAAACACTTGATTGGCTATTTCCAGTAACTGTGATGTATTCATAACCGCAAATCCAGCCTATTTCTGCAATTTTCTTTTAATATGTACTGCACTTTGGCTAACTAGGGCCATGTTAATCATGTGCTGATTTTCAGGGCTGTCTGGATCAAAGGGGGTGCACATATGGTAAGTCTCACACAATCTCTCATAGAATTGTGCCGGACTTTCCTCTTTTCCGTGGATAACTTCAGAAACTTTATTCACGACTGTAGCCTTTTGAGCCCCTTTACACCTTCTAATAATGCCTCTCTGTACCACTTTAACTTTTCCATATCTGGCAAATCATTCAGGTCCCACTGGGGGTCTGTTCCTGGCAGCTGAATTCTTACATATTCTAGAAGGTTTTGGAAATCAGCTGGGACATGTTCTTCCAGCCACTTGGTTGCTGCCTGGAGTACCCTTCACCTCTCTTCGGTATTAAAGAGGCACATGAGCAGCTGGTGACAATCAGCCCAGGTGGGATTGTGTGTCTGTATAATGGTGTGGAGCAGATCAATTAAGGCCTGGG
The DNA here is from genome assembly GCF_002776525.5 of Piliocolobus tephrosceles. Taxonomy (NCBI): domain Eukaryota; kingdom Metazoa; phylum Chordata; class Mammalia; order Primates; family Cercopithecidae; genus Piliocolobus; species Piliocolobus tephrosceles. Next base: position 59,093,647 of record NC_045452.1, on the reverse strand, counting down.
GTTTCTCAGTATAAGAAGGTGTATTGTTTTTCCAATTTAAGAGGCCAGCGGAAGTGAAAGGTTGATACACAAAGGCATGTCTTTCCACCATGTGCCCGTCCTCATCTATCCCAGTATATTGCTGCTCCCTCAGGGGCATTTGAATTCCAGTCTTAGGTCGTAAGTGAACTGCCAAGGGAGGAGTTTCTCCTGCAGCTTCCCTTCCTCTTTTGTCTACTCTGGATGGTCTAGGGGTGGGGTTGTCTTGTGAGGGTGTAGATGGTGTGGTCTCCGGAGTGGGGAGCCTTTCTTCTCGGTAAGGGGGAACCATCAGTGCCCTGCCAGGAGTCATCGGGCATCGGGTCAGATAGGATAGGACTTTAAGTCCTCAGCCAGTAGAGTGAGAACCTTCCTTAACTGACTGTCCCTTTGCTACTAGTACTGCTGCTGCCTGTCCTCTTGGAGGGATCTAAAACTAGAGGGATCTAAAACTAGCTGTAACCACGAATCTATCTATATACGGGAATTGATCTCGGAGCCTTGGCTTACAGGTTACCTTGTGCCATACCTTCGAGACAAGGGACGTCCAGGCTTCCTTCTGACTGCTAACTCATTTCTAAGGCTGGCCAGTCTATTTCACACAAAGTTTTAAGTTTCCCTGGTGTCTCAGTAACTCCATAATCCCCTTTAAATTCCTTTTTGAAATTCTTTAGCATGTTTCCTAATGAGGTGGGCTTACTTTGCGCCTGACCCGTTTTTTTCGCACTCTCACCACACACATACCTCATACAGCAAAGAAGGAGTAAAAGGGCATACACACATCTCATAATTAAAACCAAAACCTGAGTATCGAGAAATCCGAGCCAAGTCAAAACCAAAACCAGAACCAAATACCAAGCAATTTAAGTTAAAACCAAAACCAAAGTACCGACATGGGCACATCGTGGGTGATCAGGCCATGCTTCCACTCAAATGGAGTGAGCAAATTCCAAAGACTAGTCTTACCAAGTTTCAGACGTCTTGACCCCTCATGCCAGTTCCTTCCTGGTGTTCAGCTGCTGCATGTATCCTCCACAGGAGCCTGCCACACACTGCTCTGGCGAGATGTCCCACCTGGGCAATTGCCTACCTGGGAGCACTCTTTGGGTCTGCATCACTCAGGCTGATCTGACGTCCCCCACAAGGATGCTCCACAGGGCAGGCCAAAGCCACCTAACTTGACCATCTGCCAATCACCTCGCTTCTCGGTCAGGGAACCAAGAAATGTAGTAGGAGGAGTCGTAGACAAAATCCCTCAAACACCGGATTGAGGAAGGAAAGAGCTTTATTCAGCTGGGAGCATCAGCAGACTCACTTCCTAGAAACCAAGCTCTCCAAATAAGTAATTTCTGTCCCTTTCAAGGGCTCACAGCTCTAAAGGGGCTTCATGAGGAGGGTGGTCATAATAGATTCAGCAAGCGAGGCGTGCATAACTGGGGACTGCAAGCACTAGCAATCAAAATGAAACAGAAGGGAACAGGGAGTTTCACAATGCTTCCTCATACAATGGCAATGCTTCCTCATACAATGGCAGGAATCTATAGATAATTCAAGCAGTGAGATCAGGGTTTGAATTTTAACTACCAGACCCGAAATGTGGTGCCGGTTTGTCTGACTATGAATTTCACTTCTGCTTATTCTTTCAACGTCTACCTTTTCAGCAAACAAGAAATTAAGTATTAGACAATATGAAGAGTGATCTCCTTTCTCAGTGTAAATATGACATGCATAATGTCATAGAATACTAACAACATACTAGTAGTCCCAACTGCCCCTTCCCAATCACCTTTCCATTCTTTCTTTCCAAAATACTGCCTACGTTATATGACTGCAACTTTTGTATAATGTTATTTTTAGTGTTTATGTAAGTGACATCGTTCATTATTTTGTGTTTGGCTTTTTCAATCAATAATTTATTTTGATACTTTTGGATGCTGTTGCATGTAGCAACAAGATTTTTGTCTTTATTGCTATATAGTGTTTACTTTCCAGAGATACCACAATTAGATAGTTGTAATTTTTCAATGGCAATTTATTTTTTCTCTAGTTTTTAATCTGTTTTAATGTGAAAGATCATTCTAGAATATATTATGTGGACTATATAGTAGGCATTATTTAGGAGTATAATTCCTGGATCATAGTTACAAGAATAGTTTATCTTAGTAAATAATGCCAATCAGCTTTCCAAAGCGACTGCACAGATTTACAGATTTTTATACACTGTATTGTGTACGTATATGAATTTAAACCAATTAACTTCTTCTGATACATAGGCAAGAAAAAATCCAATTTAAGTTAATTGTAACTTTATTTTTAAAGGTTTTATTTCTCAAAATTTTACTTCTAGAGACTTACCCAGATATTTTACCTTCAATGTTACATATATATGTTTATTAATTGTGCCATTATTTATTATTGCAAAATGAAAAGATTAAAAACTCTACTTACTCACATATGCAATTAGTTAAGTAAACTATGGTTGAATAAACTGATAAGGAGAGACTTTGCAGATATATTATTAAGTGAAATTTTCCAAAAAATATCCCCGAAGAGTGTGTCTATTTTTATAATTTTGGTTATTTTTTTAAAAAAAGAAGACAAGTAACCACAAACCTATGAAAGTGATAGAGGTATGGATGAGTAGAAATGAAATAAAAGGCATCTGAAAGGGAGCAACCATATTCTCTGTTTACCTTTTTTATTATGAATTTCAGTATTATAACCATGTTAATGTTCATGTATTTAAAAATATTTAATTCAATAAAGATAGAAAAAAACAATATATTATGAAGTTTGTTTAGAACAATTAAAGATACTTTACAATTATGTTCCTAAAATAACATGGTGAGTTAAGAGCTCCTTCTTTGAACCTATTTTTAAACTTAGAATTTTATTAATGAAAATCTTTTCCTTCTACATGAAAGATATTTTTCCTTCAGCTGTGCTTTTGTTAGCTATAAAGTTAAATATTTGAACTGAAGGAAATATATTCTGAAATATAATAAGATTAGGCTATTGAGAGGAAATATATTCTGAAATACAATAAAATTAGGCTATTCGGTTGACATAAAACTCTAATCCTCATTATACTGTTCTCAACTTTTTCATAGAGCTATAGAAATCAACTGTAGCTCCTTTTCTTTGAACTGTTATATTACAGCAGTGTAAAAAAAAACTTTTCATGCATGTATATACTATTTAAAAATCTATGTTACTTACTATTCTAGAGGTGATACGTAAACCATTATAAAGAATTTTTGAAATACTACTATATTTTGTTTTTCAGTAGTGCTTAAAGCTTTATAAATCAATAACAAGAGAGGTTTTAGCCCAGTAGGCTGTAAGAGCTTGTTTGAACTTGTTATGATCCATTTTGTCAATAAGGTCTTGGGAGATCTTTAAACCTGTGCTTATTTGGCTATTAGGGATATACATTCTAACCATATGTTGAATTAATGTTTACAACATATAGGTGAAAAAAAGAACTGAAACTCCTTTCTCCATGATATTTTAAACAAATTTATTTTAGCAAGCTTTTTTGTTTGTTTGTTTTTTGAGATGGGATTTTGCTTTGCTGCCCAGGCTGGACTGCAGTGGTTCCATCATACCTTCCTGTAAACTAATGCTCCCAGCCTCCGGTAGCCTCCAGTGATTCTTCCTCCTCAGCCTCCTGAGTAGCCAGGACTATAGGCACACATCACCACACTAAACCGATTTTTAAAAACACTTTTTTGTAGAAACCAAGTCTCACCATGTTGCCCAAGCTAGTCTCAAATTCTGGCCTCAAGTGATCATCTCACCCCAGTAAATATATTTTGTTCCCTAATATTAACACATTAAAAATATTCACCACCCTACAGACTGCTTAACATAGCATGATATTTCCAGATAATCTGTTAGTTAAAATTTCAGTGAGTTCATTTCAGTGCTTGAGGGTAATGTCCAAGGATAATTTAAAGGGTATTTGTAGATATCATGCAGGTATAATGCAAGTTCATTTTAAAGCTAAAAGAAACTGGGACTCAGAGTTCTTAAGTGATAAAATCGGGATGCAAGACCAGATTTTCTGCCCCCTTGTCCCACTTTTTCTAGTTTTTCTTCAAAGGTTGTTAATTTTTCCATTTATTCTAATATTTCCAATATTAGGGTTTCGTTGCGTTATCTTTATGAAGATTTAAATTAATATATTCTGTTATATTTACATGTAGTTGATATATTTAATAATAACATCAACTTATTCATGCAACCATTAATTTATCAATAAAATAAATACTTTCTTGACACCCAGTACTTTCAAACTTTTGTAATAGACAGCTTGGAATAAAGACCAATAAAATATCTTTTTATTTTCATGTCAATGTAGCAAATTGTGTTTTAGACATGGTATACACAGAAGTAAATAATTACAGTGGAGAAACTGCTTGACTGAGGAAGTGATTGACTCAGCCTGGATCAATAATTATTAGAGTAGAGGGAGTGACAGAAATATTCACAAAGCAACACCTAATTTGGAAATTTGAACACATTAAACTAGCTAAAGAACCAGGGAACAAACATATTGCATGCCAAAGACAAGACTGTTTCATCAATCTTTGCTGTGATTTCCATGGAGATATTAACTCTAACTAGATTACTTGGTATCAGGAATTACTTGCCTCTTAATGCCCATGTATATGTAACCACCAGCTAGCTGGTATTGATCTTTCTAGAATTAACGTCTGAGTTGCCTATAAGTGAACACAACACCTAGCAGAAGAAAATATTGGACAGTAAGGTTGCTGCACATCTTATCTCCCATGACACTGCCCATTTGATTGAGTACTAGCAGTCTAGCAATCTAAGTATCTTATAAGAAAAGTCGTTTTAGTTTGGCTGATAGAAAATTCTTCTAAACTATGTTTCTCCATTGAGTTTATTTACTTTTCTAAGTTTTTCTTCTTGAAGTAATGTAAAATAAGTCAACATTCTCTTCTACATGGCAATTTTGACATATTTTGTATGGCTTTAAAAGTTGGCTTATGGATTTTGGAGGTCTTAGTATTCCAGTGATTTCATTCTTTCATTATGTATCCTGTTGCTGTGTTCTCTAAAGCACATTCAACAGTGAAATTATATGATTTAGTTTAGCTTATTAAACAATAAAATATATTAAAATATGATTTCTTATTGCCTCTTCTAAAATTAGGATGAACTGGAAAAAATAATAAAAACAGAAGATAGCATCAGAAAAACAAATTCTAAGCAAGTGTTTTTTACATTTTTTAACCCCAGTTTCCATGTTTAAATAATAGGAACAAAAACGTCTACTTGGCAAACATTTTACTTACATTAAATGAATTTGAATTTATTAAGATAAAGTATGATTATGACAGGTATAGATAATAATAAGTTTTGTCTAGGCAGTTCTCTAAAAAAGAAATTGCTTCTCTGGAAGTGTTTTTATGTGTAACAATTCTGGTGTATCTTCGTTATCTGAGATTTTTATGATCCTGCCATTTGTCTCTACATTCTGCCAGTTCTCTGAACAAAAGGTGCATTATTTAAGCCATTTTAGTGTGAAAAGTACGTACTTGATGGGGACATGCTTTGATAATGAGGTAGGAGACTGGCAAGACTTGTTTTCTAGTTATCCTGCTGACCAAAACTGGATCTGATCCAGACAGGATAAAGTGAAAAAAACAGCAGGAAGCAGCAGACAGCAACAAAAGCAATCCCTAGCTGTCTTCATTGCTCATTAGGATAAGACACTTCCACCAGCACCACAACAGTTTATAAGTACCATGACAATGACCTGGAAGTTACCAACCCTTTCCATGCCAACAACCCAGAAGTTACCGCATTTTTCCTAGAAAGTTTTAAGTTACATGCCCCTCAATTTGCATCGAGTCATCCTTTAATTTGCATGTAATTAAACTAGGTTTACATGAGTATAAATATATTTGCCCAGGACCCACTGCCTGTAAATTATCCCTGCTCTACAAGGAGCAGTACCTTTCCATAAAATATTGCTGTCTAACACTACCAGCTAGCCCTTGAATTCTTTACTCGGCAAAACCAAGAACTCTCCCAGGCTGCCTCAGTTTTGGGTCTCACCCATCCTGCAACAAAACCATGTCTTCCCCTGGGTGGACAAGTTGAAAAAATAACAATTATTTTACCATGCCTTTCCAACACTTTTTGACTACCATGACATGGTAAAGGCAATTGTGCCAATTGTTAAATTGTTTAATATTTCAGATTGTGATGACCATGCGATCTTATACAATAACTTGGAAAATTATCTGATGTAGGTTTGTAGAAAAACTTGCTACACATGTTTTAAAGGACTTCAACTCCTTTTGGCTGAAAATTCTGAAAGAAAGAAATTATTGGCATAGCCATGACTGTCCAGAAAACGTTGATCCAGTGGCTAATGTAATTTTGAATATTTTCTAGTGGTCCCTATTGATTAATTTTATCTTACTTAGTAATTCAATACCACTTGAACATATTGTTGTGGTGGAGAAATCAGTTGCAGCAGTGTGAAACTGGCAAGAACCCCACATTTGAAGAATACTACCTTTCCTACAGTTATCCCTTGAACTTTAGAAAATCGATTAATCCCTTTGAGCATAAGTTTTCTCATCTAATAATAAAATGCATATCCTAATAGTTTCTCTTCACTGCATTGTTGGAAAGATGAAAGGAAAAATGAGATCTCATGAAAAGCACTCAGCTCAGTATTGAGCACACAGTGCGCTACCGATAAGTATGAGCCATTATTGCTTCTTAAGGGTTGCTGAAAATGAATATGTTTCATCTTTGGGGTGTTGCAGAGCAGTTGAAATAATGATGAGTTATGAGGAATAATTTTTAAAATAGAAATAACTTTAAAATTACATTAATTTCAAAGCTGTACCAATTAGTCAATTAATTGGCATATTAGTTAAGTACATGTGGACAACAACAATTAGGTAGAATTTTTCCCTCTATTTCACTAAACACTATCCTCATCAGAATTCTTTCTATCAAAAACAGTTAATTATAAACTATCTTTACATTTCTAGGCCACTGAATCTTTTTATTTTGGGGAGACGAGTAGGGGAAAGATATTTCCTTTTCTTAGAAAAGTACTCATGACCACTTAGACACTCTCTTTTCTCTAGAATTTCATGACTTCCAAGACTCCAGAAGGGTTAGCAAAACTGAGATAATGAAGCCCAGATCTGGACGACGTGTTTCAACTATAAACCCCAACTGTTTTTTTTTTTTTTTTTTTTCTCTCTGTCTCTCTCAGTCTCAATCTTTCCCTCTCCCTCATATTCTCTCTCCCTGCTCCGTACCCACATCTCTATATCACATGCACACACACATCCACAGGTCTTTTTTTTTAATAGTAATTTAACATCCAGAGTTCATTCTGCAATAGAAAACCTTTTGTTTCAATGTTGAGTATTGCTAATGGCTTCCATGTGATATCTTCTCCTTTAACATAAGAAAATAGATTTACTGAGAGACATTTAAGGAACAGTTTTACTCTTGCTAATGGCTTTAATCCGTACAATAGCATTAATCAGATTATATAGATGCATTTTCTTTTTAAACAAATGACATTTTAATTTTAATCCAATAACAATACAATAGTATTCAATGAATTGTCCCCAAAGTAGATATTTAAAAATACATATTAATACTTTAGTTAAAGACAATCCTAGGTTATATTGAAAGACAAATCAGAAAAATCTAAAACAGTATAGATTTATCAAATGTATAGATTTACTCTCATTATTACGAAGTTACATTAGTTATTTAATTAAATAAAATACATTTGAATTCACACACAATTTAAAATGATACTTTATTCACTATTTCTAGAAGCATTCAAACAACTTAGAAACCTGGACTTAAATTGACATTGATTTTTTAGTGATCTCTAAAGCAAATAATTTAGCTTTTTTATTTTGCCATAGTTTACATTTTTATCTGATGCCATTTATTCCATTTCCAAATGACTATACAAATGTTTAGAAAGAAATAAAGAATACTACCAACATGACAATGATTTAAATCAAAGAGTTCTTATGTGTAGGAAGGTATCTTTATCAACAATTTTTTGAATAGTGCTTCTGTATACATTATTGTTTTATAAATCTCTTGATATTAATAAATTCTCTAAGATGGGAAAAGTAATCTTCTTACATTGTTACTGAATGCATTGATACCAATGTACGACTAGGTTCAATGATTTACATTTCTTTATCAAATTTTCAATGTGTGGAAGAAAGAGTTTATTACCTGGCACAAAAGACCTAATATATTAGATTTAACTTTGTCAATGTAGAAATATCCACTTCTAGACACAATGCTTTTCTCTTGATTGTATCTAACACATAATGGTGTATATAGCCTGAATTCATAGTTCGCAATCATTTAAACAACATTTTCTGTGTAATCAGTGCTATTTTGTTAAATGGAGTTCATTTGAAACTATCCATTACTTACAAGTTAGTAAGTTTATCACTTCCTTGTTAGCAAAAAGAAGTCAAGTTCTGATGTATTTTGCTAATTAAAATTCACAAATATGTATGCATTTTAAAAACATCTACACGTAGTATTCTGGGTTATAATAAAGGTAAATATCATACCTTCTCTGATGCTTCTTTTGGTTGCTATCCAGGCCATTTGTGTGACTGGAACTTACAAAATTTGAGAAGACAGGAGCCTTTATGTCTGTGATTCCCAACTGTGGCTGACTCTCAGTCCCCTGCTGGGGAATTGTGGAATATCTGTACATTTTTAAATTTCTGATCATGTGGAATTTAGTGGGTAGAGACTGAGTGCTGATAAGCAGCATGCAATGTACAAGATACCTCCCAACACACACCCCAAGAATTGAGGATCTAAAAGTGCCAAGATGCCCCCATTGAGAAATACTACTTTAAATAATAAAATTTGTTAAAAATAATATACAGGCCGGGCGCGGTGGCTCAAGCCTGTAATCCCAGCACTTTGGGAGGCCGAGACGGGTGGATCACGAGGTCAGGAGATCGAGACCATCCTGGCTAACACGGTGAAACCCCGTCTCTACTAAAAAATACAAAAAACTAGCCGGGCGAGGTGGTGGGCGCCTGTAGTCCAGCTATTCGGGAGGCTGAGGCAGGAGAATGGCGTAAACCCGGGAGGCGGAGCTTACAGTGAGCTGAGATCTGGCCACTGCACTCCCGCCTGGGCGACAGAGCGAGACTCCGTCTCAAAATAAATAAATAAATAAATAAATAAATAAATAAATAAATAAATAAA
>NC_045452.1:59041022-59084340 GCF_002776525.5 Piliocolobus tephrosceles | reverse complement strand
AAATAAATAAATAAATAAATAAATAAATAAATAAATAAATAAATAAATAAATAAAATAAAATAAAATAAAATTAGATACGGAAGTAAGTGAGGAACTCTGTAAAACAAACTTCTTTAAGTTTTTAGGTAAAACTGCTTCAGCGATTACTCCAAAACAAAATTCCAGATCAAACGCATTTCTTTTTGAATAATCAATTAACCCTTATACATTTCTACCTCTGGCAAAAGGTTTCTGAAAAGTGAAGAAATTAATGTGCTTTAAACTGAAGGTTTCTGTCTAATGAATTTAAAAGATAACTACATAATACCTCATGATAATGAGGTTGGCAAGCACAAGGTATAGTGATTTGATTAAGTTAACGGGGTCTACAGCAGGGAGTCAGACAAAAACTGTACATACTGCGGGCAGCATTTTCCTAGAAGTAACACAATAAGTAAGAAATACTTTTAAATTAGTTTATAACTTATTTTATAACTCCTGTACTTCTTTGCCATTCAAGACATAATAGTTTTACACAACTCAACCCTATTAAATTGTATTACAAGCCTTATATTCAAACCCTTGTTAGTAAAACAGAGCTACATAAAAGCATGTCCATGTAGCCTTGTTGCCTGTGGCAGCAACTGATGTATCATGACCTACCTCCCTGCACTCACACACACACACCCACTTATTCCAGGATTTTTAAAAACAACTTGACTTGTTATACCACGAGAATTTTGAAAACAAACAGAAACATTTTAAACTATTTAACTTTTCTGTATGCTTACAGTAAATGTGTTATGGTTTACACGTAGTGTCTAGCTAAGCTTAGACTCAGAATCCTATATTCTTTACTATATGTATATTTGTCCTATATATTATTTGAACACTGTGAAGTCACCACTTAGTCCTGTATTGAATCACACGTTATTTAACTTGTGAATTCATGTGACATCACACTGTCCACCGAGACATATCTGAATATAAATTTATTCAGAAAATTTATATTTATATAATATAATATAAATATGTATATTTATATTTATATTCTGAATATATATAAATATAAATATGTATATTTCTGAATATAAATATAAACAGAGTTTCTGCAAAGTAGGCTGTTTTGTTAAATAGAGTAGAATTCCACATTTTAGAAAGTTAAAAGTGGATCTTGCTTTGGTTATTTCAGAGTTTACATTTCAAAGGGAAGGTAAGTGACTCAGTCAGTTTTCTGTTGTTAGAGCAGAATATTATTGTACATCCGGGCCAATTTATAAAGAAAAAAAATTATTACTCACAATTCTGGAACTAGGAAGATCAAGAGCATGGCACCGGTATCCGGAGATGGTAGAAGACATCATATAGGGTGAGCACATGAGACAGAGCCAGGCGCTAGGGGCTGACAGGCTTTATAATGACCACTCTCCTGATAACCAACCCAGCCTCACCACAATGACATCATATCTACCCATGACGTCTCCGCCTTCGCGACCCAGCCACTTCTTATACGACCTCACTTCCCAAAATTGTTGCAATGGGGATTAAATTTCCAACCCCTCAACTTTTTTGGGACACGTTCAAACCATAGGATAGAAACTGGTAATGCAGGCCATCATATATATTCTGGAAATATACTAAATATCCAAAGCAATGTTTACTTGCTCCTAAAACTATAAACTTCCTTATCTTTAATGCTTATGATTATTTATAGCTTTTTGTTTTCCCCCTCTTCAATAACAAGCTTTTCAAAAGAATCCCCTGTACTTGATGTCTCAGTGTCCCTGCTATCCACACAGCATTTAGTATTTCCTGCATTCGACCCTCCCTCCTCCAGTGCCAAATTGTAAATGCTTTCTTGACGGACATCATTGAGCTCCTAGGTTCATATATGTGTGTTGTTAGCTGCTCATTTTATTGGCATCTGTGTCAACTGACACAATCATCTTAGATTTACTCTTGAAACTTTCAAAGACTTGATTATGTCTTCTTTTATTCTAATGAAGATATCATCTCTTTGATAAATCAACAATAGTTTCATCTCTGTGACTCTATTTCTGGGTGAAGATCCCTTCTAGGGGCACACATGGCACCATGTTTGCACTTGCGGACTGCCTCTCTGTATATTTTAATTGTCCATTTAACAGCTTTATCTTCTAAGTGTAACTAGCTCAAGGACAGAAATTGTGTTTTATTTTGTGGCATGTACAACCCCTAGCATGATGCTAGCAAGTGTGTGATACATATTTATCATTGCAAAAATTATCTAGATTCCATTTCTGTTTCTTCTCTTTTTCTTCTTCTCTTCTTTCCTTGAGCCTATAAACAAAAATATCAAATATTATTTTTCTGAAGCATTTATATTTTTTTAATACTCTTTTCATTTGTGAACTAATCAATTGCCACACTTTCTTCTGTGATTTGTGGTCTGCTAATGGATGGCCAAGCCTGTGTTTTTAGTCCCAAGATCCAGTTCTACAATTTAAGATGACTGTCCATAAACTGAGATACTCTCATAAGCTATGTTTTTCATCTTTCACTGTCACCATTTCCCTTAAAGCTCTTCCTTTTTAACTTTCTCATTATATATATATATTTTATTTTTTAGTTGACAAGTGTTTTGAAATGCATTTACATTGTGTAATGACTCAATCCAGTTAATCACCATATGCATTACCTCACATACTTATCCTTTTTTTTCACCATTTATAAAGATAAAACTTTAAGGAGACCCTTAAAATTTACTCTCAGCAAATTTCAAAATAAAATACATTGTTATTAACTATAGTCACTATGTTGAGAAACAGATCACTAGCACTCATTCCTCTTATCTAAATGAAATTTTATAAAAACACTCCTCCAAAAGCAATGTTTTGAAATATATATGCATTGTGTAATGGCACAATCCAGCTAATCACCTTATGGCTTACTTCACATACCTGTCCTTTTATTTTCATCATGAGAACCTTAAAATTTACTCTCAGCAAATTTCAAAATAAAATATTATGTTATTAACCATAGTCACCATGTTGAGAAACAGATCACCAGTACTTATGTCTCCCATCTAAATGAAATTTTATATCCTTTGATTGGCTTTCCCTAAGCTCTGGTGGGCCTCAGGCCCTTCTACTTTCCACTTTTTTTTTTTTTTTTTTTTTTTTAAGAGATGGGCTCTTGCTCTGTTGCCCAGGTTGGAGTGGAGTGGCATAATCCGGGCTCACTGCACCCTTAAACTCCTGAGCTCAAGCAATCCTCCTTACCTCAGCTTCCTGAGCAGTGAGGGCCACAGGTGTGTACCATTATACCCAGCTAATTTCTTTTTTTAGAGAAATTTTTTGTAGAGATGAGGTCTTGGTATGTTGCCCAGGCTGCTCTCAAATTCCTGACCGCAAGCCACCTCCCTGCCTCAGCCTGCCAAGTTGCTGGGATTACAGGCATGAGCTGCCAATCCTGGTGTCTAGTCTATACTTCTATAAGTTCAACCTTTTTAGATATCATGTATAAGTGGGATTATTCACTATTTCCCTTTCTGTGCCGGTTTATTTCACTTAACATAATGTCCTCCAGGTTCATCTGTGTTGTCACAAATGGCAGTATTTCCTTCATCTTTTAAGGCCAAATAGTGTTTCAGAGTGTATATAAATTACATTATTTTAATCCACTCATCTGCTGATAGGCACTTAGGTCATTTACATATCTTAGCTCTTGTACATAATGCTGCATTGAACATGAGAGTGAAGATTTCTCTAACATATTGATTTCGTTTCCTTTAGTTATATACTCGGTGTTGAGATTACTAGATCACATAGCAGTTCTATTTTTAATTTTTTGAGGAACCGCTATACTATTGTCCAGAATGGCTTAATGCTAAATAAACAAGATGCCAAGACAATAAATCTCAGAGTTTTGATTTTTAACATTCACTCTTTATATTCTCCCACATTATTTCAATTGTGAACCAATGTTAATTTCACTTCCACAACATCACTTCTTTCTTATTTTAGCTTTCATTTCCATGGGCGTTTTTTTAGCAAGTCATCATTTATATCAAAACAGAAACAAGCAGGCACCCTGATATCTGATTAATATTTCTCACTGAAATTTCTAGATTGGATTTTCACCACCTTAAATACTCCCTTGAGTCCCCTGACGATCATCGCTAATTGACAACGCAAACTTAATCTCACACAAAAACCTTTAACTGAAAATAGGCCATGAATTATATTTGAGGTGATTATGTACCTTAATAAATATTCATTTGGGAGCAACCATTGCAGCATCAATATGTCTATGACAGAGCTATCGGTAAAGATATGTGACTATAAATCTGCTGGGATTATGTGGAAAAGTTTTAAATTTTATGATAAAGTAGGAGTGATGTAGCTGATGTTACTATTCCATAGTTCTACTTGATTTGTAGAAACATGATATGTAGAATTACAGCAGTTATTATTATCATTATTATTATTATTATCATCATCATCATCACCATTATCATTATTTAGAGACAGGGTCTTGCTGTTACCAAGGATGGAGTGCAGTGGTGCAATGAGAGGTCACTGCAGCCTAGAACTCCTGGGCTCAAGTGATCCTCTTGCCTCAGCCTTCTGAGTAGCTGAGACCATAGGCTCCTGCTACCTTGCCGAGCTAATTTTAAAAATATGTAATAATAATAAAAAAAAAAATTGTAGGCCAGGCATGGTGGCTCACGCCTGTAATCCCAGCACTTTGGAGGCTGAGGCGGGTGGATCACCTGAGGTGAGGAGTTTGAGACTAGCCTGACCAACAAGGTGAAACCCCGTCTCTACTGAAAATATAGAAATTAGCTAAGTGTGGTGCTGGTCACCTGTAGTCCTAGCTACTCGGGAGGCTGAGGCACGAGAATCACTTGGTGGAGGTTGCAGTGAGCTGAAATCACACCACTGCAGTCCAGCCTGGGTGACAGAGTGAGACTTTGTCCAGAAAAGGAAAAAGAAAGAAAGAGAGAGAGGAAGGAAGGAGGGAGGGAGGGAGGGAAGGAAGGAAGGGGAGGAGGGAAGGGAGGGGAAAGGAAGAAAGAAAGAAAATTCTACAGGACCAGGTACAGTGACTTGCACACTCCTTTGGAAGGCCAAGTCGGGCAGGTCACCTGAGCCCAGGAGTTCAAGGTTGCGGTGAGCTGTGATAGTACCACTGCAGCCCAGCATAGGCAATATAGTGAGACTTTTGTCTTTTGAAACAATACATATATGTGTATGTACAGACAGGTGTCTATGTTTTGCTTGTCTTTTGAAAAGATGGCTGTATCCTCAGTATGTGCATTTACAGCCCCTGACATTCAAAATCAACCTCTGGCTCCAAACATCAATTTTGTATATTTTCCTCAAATCATTATAGCGATATCTTATGCTTCAGAAAGTTTAGATTCTCAATGTTCTTGAAAACTCCACTTGAAATGAATTGCACAGGAATTTTAACAAGTTGGTTATAGAAAAACAAAAACAAAACCAAACCAAACAAAGAAATGTTCTTTCTATTACTGCATGAAATCTAGTAATAAAGATATTCATGGTAATAAAGTAGATTATTCTTTGTTACTTAAAAATGACAGAAGTATAATGATTTGGAGCCCTAGGATATTTAAAGACATTAAAGGATATATGTTGCTTTTTAATAACTCAGAGTAAAAATCATAAGAATCTTTACAAAGATTCATTTTATATATTTGAGGCCTCCAATCTTTACAGGTACTTTTTGATTCTCATTAAATATTTTGCAATTCAAGGTTAAATGAAAAATGGCTTCTTTGTAATGAAGATAGATGCTAGGTAACTTGAGATGCCTTTTATATTTTTAAAACCAAAAT
Source organism: Piliocolobus tephrosceles (assembly GCF_002776525.5). Classification (NCBI taxonomy): domain Eukaryota; kingdom Metazoa; phylum Chordata; class Mammalia; order Primates; family Cercopithecidae; genus Piliocolobus; species Piliocolobus tephrosceles. The sequence continues at coordinate 59,078,515 of NC_045452.1, read as the reverse complement.
AGAGAAGTAAAGCTTTAAAAGTCTTCCAAGAGAAAATTGGTATTGTCAGCTCACTTTATCTATATCTGATATCTGAAGTGTGCAAAATTAATTCAGGCTTTGCCACACATAGCTGTTAAAGAGATAAGTATAGTTAATTTCAGCTATACTGTAATCAATGACATGAGAATTAAATTTTTCATATATGAATATCTACATCCCACTGAAAATGTGAAGCAAGCGAAGACGATAATATAAAAGTGCAAAATCAAGTTTAAGGCCATCCATTATCCTTTTCTATTAACATATATCATGTTACTATTGGCTAGTCTACTTTTAAACAGCAATTATCTTTTATGTAAATTAACTAAGAGTTCATTTAGAAATGAAATTTCCCCTTATAAGTATTCATTTTGTCAGCTTAAGTAAGCTCCAAATGATCTCAGATCAGATTCAGTAGCAAAACTGCTAAGGGAAAATAAGGGAATCATGAAAGGGAATAGAAAATCAATACATAGCAATTCCCTAGAAATTAAATGACTCTAGGCTGGAGGGGTCCCATGGGACATAGAGAGAGAGGTAGCTAGTTCTAAGGATTTTTCAGGTCTAAACCATTAGCATTTCCATTACCAACTCTTCTTTTCTGAAGGGGTATTAGAATGAATTAGAACCTGGTCTGAGTGCTTAGATCGAGCATTATCATCAACAAAATCAGTAATGTTGTTAGCATCAGGGAAGATGCACACGGAGCGTTTTCCCTCTCCTAAGCAGAAAAAAAGATGGAAATTTTCCTAAAGACTCAGATAATATGAAGCATGTGTATATGTTTTGGAGGACATGAGCCCTTTTGTTTCATCATTCAGAAGTATTTTGCATAGAAAATCCAATGAACAAAGCCTTTTTAAAAATGCACTTTTGACAAAATATTTGAAATATACAAGAAGATAAGTTCAACATACACTTAAGTCATGAAGCATAAGATAGAATTGGATACCCGTGGATCACAAAAGAAATAACAAACTATTATTAATATCATTGAAACAATTCCTCTGTTTCTTCTGTGTCTCATGCTGTTATCTTTCCTACATCCTCACTCACAGAAAACCATTTGTACAGATAATTTGTTTATCTTGTTCTTCTCCTTAATAATTTTATTATCCAAGTAAATATCTTTTAAAAATATTTTTTATTTTGCTTATATTTCATGACTATAAGTATAGTTTTATGCTCTATGGAAAGTTCTAGGGTTAGATTTTTTCCCACTTAGAATATATTTATAAGATTCATTTTCTTTTAAGTGTATATGTCTCCTAGTGGGCACACACAATTATTTTTAGCGTATTGATATAGTTTAGCTTTGTGTCCCTACCCAAACCCCATCTTTAATTGTAATCCCCATGTGTAGAGGAAGAGACCTGGTAGGGGGTGATTGGATCATTGAGGCAGCTTCCCCCAGGCTGTTCTCATGATCTGTTCTCAGGAAATCTTATGGTTTCAAAAGTGGCAGTTTTCCCTGCATACTTTTTCTCTTTTGCTTCCTTGTGAAGAAGGTACTTGCTTCCTCTTCCCTTTCTACCATGTTTGTAAGTGTCCTGAGGCCTCCCCAGCCATGTGGAACTGTGAGTCAATTAAACCCGTTTTCTTATAAACTACCCAGTCTCAGGTAATATCTTTATACCAGGGTAAAAAGGAACCAATACAGGTTTACAGCTATAAAGAAATTTATTAGGTCATTAAATTACTTTCACAATAAAATATTTCATTAGAATGTTCTTACACCAAAGTGCCAACTGAAGCTTTCAAAATTAAAACATACATTTTAATGCATTAAGTTGTTTAAGAAAAATGTCAAGTGACATTTTAGGAAGTATAAAAACTGTGCTGAAATGAACTAAAATATCTGATTCAAAGGTTCATCTTGGCTTGAATAGCAGGAATGTCCTGCCTGGCTATTTAGAAATCCATAGGAAGAGTCATTCATTGCTGTGCTTTTTTCCCCATCTAAATTGAAATAATTATTTTAAATTCTAATTATTTAATGCTTTGCTGAAACGCAGAACTGTAATCAAAAAAAGTAATAATCCACTAAAATGATCTTTTTACTGATTATTTCATCGGAAAATTTTTTTCTAAATTTTCGAAATGTCTTAAGATCACATCTCTTTAAATCTCAGAGAAGAATGAAAGAAAAAATGTTTATGTATGTTCTGTTCTGCTTTAAAGAAAAGATATGTATGCAGATAATAATGGCTAAGGAAAAATCTGGAGAAGTCATTATTCATTAGGAACCTGTAGAATCCTTAGCTTTGCTATCTATATGTAGCCAATCAAGCAACATAACTCATGCTTATTGATGAGAGCTGTTTTCCAAGTATGCTGCTATGATGGAAAGCACAAAAAGCATCCATCTAGAAACACTTTATCATCAGAAAAGATAGATGGCAATGGGGATTTCTTCTTAGAAAGGTAGAGCAGCCATGCTTGATAAAACTAAATAAAGTGAAGTTTTAAATCATCATATAAATTCCATCTGCGACTCCATGGACTTCAGAGAACATGTGAATGTTGATTTGTCTGATTATGAGTATTAAAGTGAATTAAAGTAACTTTCAAACTAACATCTGTAGAATGCATAAAAAGCATAATTTTCCAAAAAGTTGCATTTTTCTGTTAGTTGCCGACTAGATCTTTATGAGCTATCGAAGCAAAATGAATTCTGATTGAACAGGTAAAGAAACGAGACTGGCAGTACTGTCACTGTATTTTCTCTATATCTCGTGGGACTACTATGAATCTGAACTTTTTTGTGTTCTGTGTCTGCAGACACTCATTTTTCTTCTTAGACCATCTTTTATTTCACTGGAGCATTGTACAGGACTTTTTTTTCCAACTTTTGAGTAGCTAAAGACTCTATGTGTTGTGTGATTATGTTCCAACATTATTGTCTCATTTATCTGAGGTCAATAAATGCACACAAGTACATCCTTTATAATAGTGATGATTTCAGTGAAGGGTGAGGTAGATTATTTTCACACTTCCCAAAAGAGAAAATGCTAATCATGATATGCATGAGAAAAGCATTGTGGATCATTCGAAAACATAATGGTACTCAAAATATCTAGATTATACAGAGTTCTTGGTCAGGGTTGAAATGAACACAAATGAAACATTAGCGTCTGACTATGTAGAGCAATAGAAAGGCTTATTCACATACAGCTAAGTGTGTACTTACAAAACACAAGGACGAAAGCACTACAATACCTGCGACAACACAAAATCCTCAAGAACATAAAACTAAATTTAATACATTAATGCCAACATCATTTAGCTTATTACAGAGATATTTTCTTTTAAATCATCTTTTGCTTCCTTCCATACACGCATATATTTCATAATATACAGAGTACAGAATGCATGAAAAGAAAGTTTTAAAACTTTGCAAAGATTACTGTTCTATGTTTTAAGAAAAGTTTGTATTTAGGAATAGTTTTATATTCATAGTCAGATTGTAGAGATAACAGAGTTTCCATACACCCTTGACCTTCTTTCTCCTAATATTAGGTGCTTACATAACTATAGGAGATGTTTAAATTCTAAGAGATTAACATTGGCAACCTACTTTTTACTGAGCTCCATATTTTATTTGACTTTGTTTTTACACTGTATGCTTTTTCTTTTTTAGGATCCCATCAAGGGTACCACATTACATTTAATATAATGTCTCCTTACTCTCCCTGGACCTTGAAAGTATGTGAAATAGTTCCTTGACTTCCAAGACCTTGATATCTTTGAAAGGAACTAGTCACACATTTTTATGACTGTCTCTCAGTTGGGGAATGCCTGATGACTTCCTTATGTCTCATCTTGGTTGAGTGTCCTTCTTAAATCATCACATGATGAGATGCTTCCTGGGATGGAATTTTAATAGATAGGGTAGTGTATGGACGGACAGAGAGATAGATACATAGGTAATTATAGATAGGTGTGTATGCACAGATTAGACTGCAAACATATATTTTCTAGTTTTGTTTGCACCTAGAAACAGTAACACCTCAATACATCTTCATTTCTAAATTATTCTTCAATAAAAGGAATGATGTCTCCCTGGAGAAAGGATTGACTGATTATAGCCTCCTTGGAGAAAGGGTACTGTTAAATGCCCTTCTTATCTCATCACATGATGACATGCATTCTGTGATGGGATTGGATGCATAATGTCAGCATGACTTACTACTGGTGGTGTTAAACTTAACTACTTAGTTGAGATATTGTCTTCAGATGTCTCCTCCATAAAGTTTCTATCTTTTCTCTTTCCATACTCTGAACATAAGCCACTAAGAATATTTCACACTCAGGGTGGAAAAACATAAAATTAAATTTAATATATTATTGCCAACATTATTTAGTTTCAGAGATGTTTTATTTTAAATCATCTTTTGTTTCCTTCCATACACCCATATATTTTTATAATATACAGAATACAGAATGCATGTAGTATACAGAATACTGATCTCTCCTAATAGGAGGGGATTAAAATCTGCCCCCTGAAGGGAACAGTATCTACATATGATGTGGGATTTCGTAAGGAAAATTTGTCTCTTCTCCCTTATTTATTTTTAAGTAATTTGTATTCAGATTTTCTTGTTTAAGATGTTCTGTTTTACTTTATCTTTTGGTTTATAACCTAATAGTACATCATTATTTTGTTGCTTGAATTGTTCAGGGCTCCTCTAGCTTGGCTCCTGTGTCCCATTGAAATGTGGCCTCCTTTTAGGCTTTCTAACACTTCTTTATTTTATCACACTTCAAGAGCTTCCAGGGTCATCTTGCAGATTTCCTGACCCAGCATTCAAATCAGTCAGTTCTTTCACCAAGAGGAGGTGTCCTTAATTAGAGAGTAGCATTTAGAAGTGAAAATCTAGGCCGGGCTCAGTGGCTCATGCCTGTAATCCCAGCACTTTGGGAGGCCGAGGAGGGCAGATCACGAGGTCAGGAGATCGAGACCATCCTGGATAACACGGTGAAACCCCATCTCTACTAAAAAGATACAAAAAATTAGCCGGGCGTGGTAGCGGGCGCCTATTATATAGATATTATATAAAATTCTTTAATTTTAATTAGCTACTCTGGAGGCTGAGGCAGGAGAATCGCTTAAACCCGGGAGGCGGAGCTTTCAGTGAGCCGAGATCACACCGCTGCACTCCAGTCTGGGTGACAGCGAGACTCTGTCTCAAAAAAAAAAAAAAAAAAAAAAAAAAAAAAAAAAAAAAAAAAAAAAAACAAAAAAAAAAAAAAAAAAAAAAAAAAAAAAAAAAAAAAAAAAAAAAAAGTAAAAATCTATTGAAGTGTTACTGCTTCTAGAAGCAAGCAGAACTAGAAAATATGTTTATAGCCTAACCCATGAATATCCACATATATGTAATTTTCTATCATCTATTTACTTAATCTATCCGTCTACCTATCTGTTAAACAGAAGTTCACACCAGTGTCTCCAACTCCAGTCCAATATCCCAAGTTTCATTCTAGCTTCCCTTATGTATAACTTCTTTCTCTGATAGTGAGAAATCTAGCTTCCATTACGTAACATTTACTTTCTTTCTTTTTCTTTTTCTTTTTTTTTGAGACGGAGTCTTGCTCTGTCACCCAGGCTGGAGTGCAGTGGCGCGATCTCTGCTCACTGTAACCTCCACCTCCCGGGTTCAAGCGATTCTCCTGCCTCAGCCTCCAGAGTAGCTGGGACTACAGGCGCCCACCACCATGCCCAGCTACTTTTTTGTATTTTTAGTAGAGACTGGGTTTCACTATGTTAGCCAGGATGGTCTCGAACTCCTGACCTCGTGATCCACCCCCCTCGGCCTCCCAAAGTGTTGGGCTTACAGGCGTCAGCCACTGCGCCTGGCCTATTTCCTTATTTTTTGAATCCTAGTACAGAGGTAAAGTTTTTCCAATATTCTTAACCCATACCCTTCTAAGAAACAAATTCACAAACTAGAGTACAGTATATACAATATATACAATGATATTCCTACATTTTCCAGTCAAAATAATGTTATTCAAAGTTACTTAAGTCAGACTCTTTTTTGCCCAACCCCTCAGTGAGATTATATCAGGCATTTATAACACAGATTCATGTATTACAGCCTACATTGTATCCAGAAATCCTCTAACATACTGGTTTTTAAAATTTGCATATATTAAAGCTTACAATATATGTTATAGAGTATTATAGGTTTTGAAAAGCACATAAAGGATCCACTGTACAAATGCCATACAGAGTACATCCTGCTTTTGCTGACAACAATCTACAAATTACATATTACTTCCATCTGGAATTCTGTGTTCTGGTTCTCTTTGTCAGGTAGGTATGTCTTCTCCTTTTAAGATTCAGCATAGCCATTGCCATTTTGTTGAGAATACCCGACTCAGGAACCTTTAGAATATCCTCCCTCAAGGCTCCATATCAGCTGCCTGTATTCTGAGTTGATGCTTTCACGTTTTCCTTTTGATCTCTGCACAACAATGCTGAGAGTAGAACCTAGAGGAATCACATAGCTGGTGCCCATTCATGCTACTGAAACTGGTAACAATTTGTTCACCAGGTTCTCTATTCATAAGGCAAAAACCGTGCTCATATATCAGGTTTCCTCTGGTTTTGCCTTCCTTTGGCACGTGATATGCTTGTATCCTTCTTTAATGATACTGCTTAATCCTGCTCCTTCTCCCAGTTCCAGGCCACCGCTTCTACCGTATCATTAAATGTTGACATTCACGGTTATTGTACCCTTAGTCTTCAGAAAACACAATCACCTGAGGCTTCTCAGCTCTGCTTAAAACAACCATTCCAAGAGCAAATTAATAACCAACAAAATGTGACTTTATTCAAAACTTAACTTAGTGACTTGTATATTTTCAGAATTAAGTACCTACAGGGAAACTCTGTAGCACAAATACGTTAAGCTCATCATTAGCTAAGAAAAATGTCCCCTAAATTGGCTCATTCTGCTATATTTACCATACTGATTAATGGAAATGTTTATTATTATTATTATTCTCCTAAGTCAGAAACCTGGACAGTCAGTTTTAAAGCAAGTACAAATTTTCAATAATTTTCTGTTCAATGATACCTCAGTGTGGTCCACTCTCTCTAATATGCTTTCACCAATAATCATTTAATCCCATTGCAGTTGTTAACATATTGATTATATCAACATTTTGTAGTCACTTATCCCCTATTCACCAATATTCATACTTATTACCTTGCCCAGAATGAATTGCATAGATGATGACATTTTCTCTCTTGCAGCTACCCTGATTTCCCTTGCCTGTTGTTGCATCGGTTTACTCCTTTGGAAGAGGAAGAAACAAACTGTGGATAAATTGAACACAAAATCACAATAACTGGTTGCTTTCTCCTTGATTCCCAAACAACTTATTTAAATGTTGCTGTTAGTTTTAAAATTCATTCTCCTGAAAGCATATTCTAATGGTTTTCCCAATCAATTTTTCAAATGCTATATAAGTACATATTTCAAAGAAAAACTCACTGTGAAAAAAATTATTTTTATAATTCATAATTCTGATATTAAAAATCTTTATATAGATATAATATTTGGTTTATAACTTGTTTCTGACCAGTACTAGTCCAGTATTACCTTAGAATCACAGATTATCATATTTTTTACACTTTTTATTGAAACATTGATTTATTTTATGTGTGTTTGTGTGTATTTGGTGGCAGGGTATGTACTCTTTTTGTTATTAGGAATTTTTTATTATTGTTATTATACTTTATGTTCTAGGGTACATGTGCACAACGTGCAGGTTTGTTACATATGTATACATGTGCCATGTTGGTGTGCTGCACCCATTAACTCGTCATTTACATTAGGTATATCTCCTAATGCTATCTCTCCCCCACCCTCCCCACAATAGGCCCCGGTGTGTGATGTTCCCCTTCCTATGTCCAAGTGATCTCATTGTTCAATTCCCACCTATGAGTGAGAACATGTGGTGTTTGGTTTTCTGTTCTTGCGATAGTTTGCTGAGAATGATGGTTTCCAGCTGCATCCATGTCGCTACAAAGGACACAAATTCATCCTTTTTCACAGATGCATAGTATTCCATGGTGTATATGTGCCACATTTTCTTAATCCAGTCTGTCATTGATGGACATTTGGGTTGATTCCAAGTCTTTGCTATTGTGAATAGTGCTGCAATAAACATACGTGTACATGTGTCTTTATAGCAGCATGACTTATAATCCTTTGGGTATAGGAATTGTTTTTTTAATCGTTCATTTAGATTACTTTTGAAAATGGAGATATTATATAGAGATGGTCATGATTTAAAGTTTTTAAAATTATTTTAAAGTTTATGAACATTAGGTGTTTAAGAATTTTTTAAATTATATTTTAAGTTCTGGGATATACATGCAGAACGTGCAGCTTTGTTACATGGGTATACACGTGCCATGGTGGTTTGCTGCACTCATCAACCCATCATCTACGTTAGGTATTTCTCTTAATACTACCCCTCCCCTAGTCCCCCACCACCAACAGGCCCCCGTGTGTGATGCTCCCCTCCCTGTGTCCATGTGTTCTCATTTTTCAACTCCACTTACGAGTAGGAACTTGTGGTGTTTGGTTTTCTGTTCCTGTGTTAGTTTGCTGAGAATAATGGTTTCCAGCTTCCTCCATGTCCCTGCAAAGGACGTGAACTTATCCCTTTTTATGGCTGCGTAGTATTCCATGGTGTATATGTGCCACATTTTCTTCATCCAGTCTATCATTAATGGACTTTTGGGTTGGCTCCAAGTCTTTGCTGTTGTGAACAGTGCTGCAATCCCATTACTGGGTATGTATCCAAAGAGTTATAAATCATTCTACCAGAAAGACACATGCACATTTAGGAAGTTTTAATTAATTTCATTAGTGATTTTTTAACCTTATTGATCCATTTATTATTATTTACAAAAGTGTCCATCTGTGGAAGGATTTAATGACTTGAAATTGGAGCATGGTGCAGTAGTTTTGCAGACTAGGGACTGTATATCTAGAGAGAATTTCCATAAAAAATTCAGAGAAATGAGAAACACTTACATATACAACAGAAAAGCCATGTAGAGAATTTTGGAACCTTCCAGTAGAATGAGCCAAGGACTTACCAATGCCAGGCAGTTACATTGTAACTCAAGGGGAAAAAGGAAGTGTGCTCCCTGAAAGGCACATGTTTCTTTATTTTTAATATAATTCACTCTTTAAAACAGCTTTGTACTTTCAGAAAAATTGAAGTGATGGTAAAGAAAGTTCTCATTACCCCACATCCAGTTTCCCCTAATATTCATATTTTATATTAATATGGCATATTTATTATAATTAATAAACCAATATTGATACATTATTATTAAGCTCGTAATTTATTTATATTTCCTTTGTTTTTACTGACTGTCCCTTTTTTGCTCCAGAATCCCATCTAGGATATCGTATCACATTGAGATGTCAAGTTTCCTTTGGCTGTTCTTGTCTGTGGCAGTTTCTCAGACTTCTGTAGTTTTTGGTGACTAACAGTTTTCCCAATTAATTTTCCAAATGCTATTTAAGTACATACTTCAAAGAAAAACTCATTGTGAAAAAAATCATCTTTATAATTCATAATTCTAATGATATTAAAAATCTTTGTATAAAAATTAAGCCCATGTACATGTCAAGAGGCTTCAGAGGGATAATAAGACGTAAACCTGTGGCAGTTAGATGGTTCCATAGAGCAATGCAATTTTATACCTTCTTCTACATGGCCTTAGGCAATATGAAGCAATGCAGTAATTTGTGCCTAATGAGCCCTTTATTTATTGTACATTTTTGTTCCAATTTTGTTATAAAATGACAATGTTGGCTTATCAAATATTTCTTTCAATATATGTGTGTACTTTTTATTTCTTTCTTTTGAAATCAGTGAATATTTTGAGATATGAAGAGTCTTGGAGATCTAAATTCTACTTGCCTTTCCTTCACACCATTTTCCCATAAGGGACAGTTTAACATTTTTGATGTTTTGTTTTTTAAAAACTGTAGGATATAGCAGTTAGGAGAAAATACATGATGTTGTGGAATTATTTCTTTCTACCATGAAAATCACTGTCAGGATGACTCATTTGTCCATCAGCAAGCACAAATACATTCACTGCCTGGTATGTGCCTGCAGAGTAAATACATGAAATGAAAATATAAATAGATACTGCTTCCTTCCAGGGAAGACCGCTGTTCTATGATTCGGTCCTATGCTTTCCAGCCACAAATAATTATTAGCACCTACTCTATGCTAAAGTCTGTGACAGGCCTTAAATATTTAAAGATTTACTGTCCTCAGGGAGCTTGCAACTGGTAGGAAGGACAGAAACTATTTCAAATTTGTGTATGTCTTATGCAAAATATGTATTGGTTGTTATAGGTATATAGTAGGGGTAGAGGGACTAAATCAGCTCAGTAAGACATGTTTACTCTGCATTCACACCTAGAACTCTAACAATACTAAAGAAAGACCATTCCCTTTAAATGCACCCATACGCTAAATCTACCTGCCCTTTATGGTTTTGTGCCAGAAATTTTCTGGGAATAAAAATCAAAGTTGTGTGCTTGAATTTTGGCCAAGATGTGATTTTGTGATGCAGATGGCACACGAGTGGAGTAGCCTGGTGTTTATCCTATTGCCATCCGGAAAAATGAGCACAGAAAGAGTACATGAAATCTGATTAGCAAGTCTTCTCTTTATAAGCAGATGTTGTGCCTGATATAAATTATTCTTTTAGATTTTGTAACATATGCCAAAGTATTTATCACAGATTAACTGCATGAACTTGCATGCTATTCTCAAATTTTCTGAGTGTGAAATGAGTGGATGCATCTTTCACAGTTCTGATCAAAAAATATATGAGAATTAATAATTGTAATTCAGACAAGAAAAATACATTTTAAAAGCTAGTAAAATATTATATGCAAAAATGAAGCATTTCCTACTTGTTCTGTTATTCTTTTCCTTATTGAAAAGCAATTGACGCTGAAAATTTCTATTTCAAATTATTATACTTCGTATTACCAATGCACCTTAACACTAAACGTTTCAAAAGAATTGCTCAAAATATTTCTATATGTTCTCCTCCTGCTTCACATTGTCTCACATCTTTCACAAATGAGGTTCTTATTTCCAGACATTTCCTAAAACACTGTATTTGAAATCATTATTTTGTATTGTTGCTTTGTTGAAAATTGTCCAATACATGCTTCCAGATCCAAGATGGAATTTACTCAGCACCAGATAATTTGAAACATAATAGTAAAAAAAGTGCTTTAAAAATAAATTTCTATAATTTCAGTGTTGTTTTATGTCTCATTTTAAGACATATGGGATTGTGTGTAAGAAAAATACATTTCTTATGTCATAATTAATATTTTCCCTTAGTATTATTGATATTAAATTTTTACCTTAAATTTGGCACTTTCAGAATATAAGCACTAAGAGGTCCATACAATTTAAAAGAGGAGGTGGCTATTAACACAAGTATTACTTGTTTCGTTAATGTGACTTTTAAGATAACTTCTAATATTTTGGCTCTGCCAGAACAGATTAATACAAGGAGAAAAAATATTTCATATTTTCTCATTAATTTATTCTATAGAGATTCTCTTTATTTTTAAAGAAAGTCAAATGTGAAAAAAATCGATGTCAGAATTATATTGCTTTCATATAAACCCTGGATCGAGCTTGGTGAGGCTATAGTTACCATGGTAACAGAAGTCGGCTCTTCAAACAGTTTCTATCCTAACTGCTCTTCTACTTATACTGAGCCATTTCTTCAAATATAGGACTCATGGGGGTGTAGTTATGAGAAATTTTATTCCCTATAAGGATACATATCCATATAATTTGTAAGGAGTAACTCTGGCACACGGAGGTTAATTAGATATAAATGTTACCAACATAACTTTTAAAAGCACTGTATTCCCCTAGTACGTAGGCAAGTGTGAAGAAATGTAAAATGAAGTATCCCAAAAAGGGAACTCAGATGACACTGGAACTAATATAAGCATATTTCATATTTATGAATAAATATGGAAATGTCTTTCAGAAAGTGTGAGGATAAGAAAATTTATATGTTGGACTTTTCCAGGTCGAAATGGGTGCATTACTTTTAGTAAATTGCTTCAAAGAGACGTAGCAGTGATTTTTCTTTTACAATGTTTAGACACATTGAACTAAATAAGGTTTCAATCTGTACATACACAGACACATACACACACATATATAATTAAAACGATAATTTTTCACACAAGATGTTCATTGTCCTGCCCCCAAATTTTTAAAATATTGACAGACTAACTACATTACAACTTTACATTTTGATATTTTTATTTTGTTTTTTCTATAATTTCAAGAAAATCTTAGTTTTAGCTATCTCTTTCCATTTACACTTAACCATGCTGCTGTTAAGCCACCTTGCTATGGCTATTTTCCACTCCTAGCGTTTTACTTGACCAGTTTGTTAAACATAAAGCTTTCCTATAGAAAAGGCAATGGATCTTGAATCATAAATCTCTTACTACCTACGTGAGTTGAAACACTCAAACTTTCTGATGCTTAATTTCTTAACCTCCAGTACTGTGACTATGATCATTGCTAACCCCTTTGCTTTATTTTTAATATATCAACTAAAAATAAATAAATCAGATGTATTATTGATCAGTTTGGGCTGCCATAGCAAAATTCCACAGACTGAATGACTTAAACAACAGAAATTCTTTCTTCGCAGTTTTGGAGGCTGGAAGTCTAATGTCAGTCAAGGTGCCAGCTGAGTTGGGGTCTGATGAGGCCTCTCTTTCTGGCTTATAGATGGCTGCCTTCCTGCTCTCTGCTCACCTGCCTGCTTTTCTGTGCATGTGTGATGAGAGAGAGAGATCTCTGGTATATCTTCCTGTTCTTCTAAGGAAACTTGTTTATAAGATTAAGATCTTACTTTATAACCCTATGTAACTTTTATTATCTCCTTATAGGTTTATCTCAAAATATTGTCGTATTACAGTTTAGGGATGGAACACACAAAATTTGGAGGGACAAAATTCAGTTCATACCAACAGAGTTTTGCAAACTATAAATTACAGAATGTATATAGATGACAGTATTTCTGTTTGTTTTCACTTATTATGGGAGTATCATCCTTCGGAAATTACTGAAACTACCTACCTCACAAATGCAATACACTATATACACACAAAAAAACTTTGCTTTTAATACATATTCTAATCGCCTAAATAGACTAGATCTCTTTCAACAACGAAAAATGGAAAAGTCTCACAGGTTTCTTTAAATGTCTCTGGCAATAGTGCTGCTTTATCATTTTAGATGGATGGTATTTCCTAGTTAATTTTTCCTTTAATTATTAGCTGAGTTATAGTCAGTAATTACAATGAGTTATATCATCGATAGTTCCTGTCGCTTCTGGCTTAAGTGACACTCATGTTTCACATTCAGTTCACAGTGTGGATTCACAGTCATCATCCTTTTTTTTTTTTTTTTTTTTTTTCTTTTACTAAGTTCTGTTACACAGTGGCTCATGAAACAGAAAGTAATTTGCTTTTAAGTGTAGCTAGGGAAGACGTGTCACAGGGCACAAGGGAGCAAAAGCAAATTGCTACTAGGTATCTGCTTTGGGGCTAACACTCTCCATCCTGCATCACTGAAGTAAAAAGAATGGTTGCCAAGGCATCAAAGTCTGGAAGGTTTCCATGATAATCCTTCCTCACAGAGGTAAACTTGACATTTAGAGACACACTTTAAGTAGGACATAGAATTCTACACTAGATAAAAACCAGTTTTGGGTTTAAGACTTCTATTTTTTGTCACCTGTCTATAAAAATTTTCAGAAAGAAGGAATGAAGGAGGGAGGGAGGGAGGGAGGGAAGGAGGGAAGGAAGGAAGGAAGGAAGGAAGGAAGGAAGGAAGGAAGGAAGGAAGGAAGGAAGGAAGGAAGGAAGGAAGGAAGGAAAAAAAACCCAACCATGTATTTGTGTAGAAATATCAACTCGGTGGGGTGACACTGTTTGAAATACCTGTGACCTTGAGAAAATGTCTTCCTTGTCCTTGAGAAGTCAATCTAAGGAGGATGCAGCAATTGGCATGACATGAGTAACCTGCCACATGATAGAAATTTGATGATGATAAATGACTATGGAAAAAATTAATTTGAGGAGTAATGAATCATCATAAGCTTTACATCAGAAGGTAAAGATCATATCCTTGTAAGTCCTTTGGAAAGTTATGAGTACAAGTTACAAGCACAAGTATAAGTGAACCTTTTTGGTATGAAATGAATAAAAAGACATAAATGAATGAATAAATAAAAGCATGCAAGATAGAGTTTATCTTATAGTATTTTGTCATATCATTAATATCTTCCTAGTTAATGTTTTAATTAAAAAGGAATAAATGGTCATAGAACAAACCACATCATTTTTCTTTTCTAACTTGCTTCCATTTCATTATGTTTTTTAATTTTTTTATACGTAAACTTTAGTATGTATGAACTTGATTTTACATACAAAGTTAGAATGGCAATTTCACTTAAAATTAGGTCATTAAAAAGTATAACTACCACAGTATGGGTATATGTTATCCAAAACTCCAAAAGGTCGTGAAACTGGTAACCAATACTGCTATTCATCCTTTGATGGATTACAACAACAGCATTTATAAATCTGGTTCCCAGACAAGTATAGACCACTCACTCCTGTGCCTTAGGGAAAACAGATGTCATAACAAAGGCATTATTGATGCAGAAATTCATGGTAGTTTTTTTTCTCATTAACACTGCTAAAATTAAGTTCACATTTTTTTACCTTGTGTGGGAGCTGATGACTCCTGCCCTTTTGTTTTTTGAGGGCTATCTTTCACAGTGTGGACATCAAACCCACTCATTCCGAAATGCATCATTATGGTTTATTGTGGAACATATTAAGACATCATAGAAAGATGCAAGAAGATAAAAGCATCCTATGAAATCAAAACTGAAATGGAAAGAGGAGAAAGTTCTCTTTCACACTGTACCATGTTAACAAATCCTTTATTTAAACTGTCCAGCTTTTGGTTGTTTGCAACATTCTCCATATGCAACATTCCGAACACTTGGGAGGGTCAGCCTGCTCTGTATTTGTCTACAAGCCTGGCTTTTCACTCAGACCGTGGTTGTTTTATAGCATTTGGTGTATGCATTTTTAAATGTTTTTGGATGTTTCATTGTTTAGTCAGCAGTTGGTAGCAAAAAAAATATAAAAGAACCATATGCTCCCTGAACTGAGAGAGCATTTTGGAAGAAGTCAAAATAGGGCAATAATATGTTTTAAATTGTTTTCAAATTATAATGTCTTTGGAAAATAGTATAAAATCTCCCCCAAAGTCACAAATCTTATGGCAAATTTATATTTTCAAATGAAATGTGACTGTAATCATACCTTTAAAAAATAACAGTTTTTTTGTACCAAATGTTGTATCTACATAGACTTTGTTTTCATGGAATAATAATCATATCAATCTATATGATAAAAACACATCACCGGCAGTCATTTATATGGTAATTTGGTTTTTAGGACCAAAAAAAAAAATGGTTTATATGTAAAACCATTTTGACCTTGAAAAAATAGCATATTTTGATATATTTTGTCTAAAACTTTAAAATAATATGAATAAATCACTGTAATTATTTTTTGTGCTAACCTTAAATACTTAACATCCAAACTTGAGAGGCATATTTAAATATTGCATGAATTATTTATATATAAAAACAATTTTAAAAGTATAAATCTAAATATACGTGTGAAATAATGGCACATAATAGATATTTTCCAGCCTGGCACTTTAACCATAAATTTCTTCTAAAACAACTTAGCCCATGCATACTCTAATACAGAGGTCACATCCTTTTCTTACTTCTTCACTATAAATGTTATATGTAAAATACAAAGAAATTGTCTCTTTTGATTAAATTTTGGCCGTATAGTTGAAATGTTGTCTCTATTAGCAAAGAGTTCTGCTAAAATCCAACTATAACATCTGGCAGGTGATGTCCAGTGATAACTTTCATGCACTAAAACTTTGATTTCATCTTGATATAACTCTGTGGATCCAGTACAAAAAGAGAATATCATCTTTGAACCTATTAGTGAATATTTCAGTTTCCCAGTAGAACTGGAAATATTCTCAGAAATCCATCTCAATTGGAGCCCTGAAATAATTTGAGAATCTGCTCCCAGGATACACCATCTTCCTTGAAATCAGATTCCTGTTAGTCTCTGGCTACAGAATTGCTCTAAACTGTTTGAACAACATGAAGTCAGTCCTAGATAAATCACTGACTCTTTTCATCCTAAGAGCATTATCCCTTTAATTCTAGGATAATTAAAGGGATTATCTGCCACCAAGCAACAATATTATGGGTGGATTATGAATATTCAGCATCCACACTGGACATAGATATCTGAAAAAGGTTTAAACAACAATTTAATCATTTAGGTATTCATTCTTAAATTAATATATAAATAAGCCACTACTCTTACATCAGAGTTATTATCTTAGTTTCAATAACCCCAGCATCTTAGATACTGGCTGACATATAGTACACAATCCACATCAATAATTATTAAAGGAGGTAATTAACAAGATTTGAAAAACAAAATACCCCTTGAAGCAAAATATAAGGAAAGAAATACTGTGATAGTTAATTTTATGTATCAACTTCACTGGGCCAGGGGATGCTCAGATGTTTTGTTAAACATTATTTCTGGGTGGTCTGTGAGGGGGTTTGCAGAAGAAACTAACATTTAAATTGGTGAACTCAATGTAGGTAGACATCATTCAAACTATTGATAGTCTGAAATAGAAGAAGAAGATGGAGAAAGGCTGTATTCTCTCTCTGCATGACAGTATGAGCTGGAAAATTGATCTTTCCATGTCCTTGGAACTCCTGGTTCTCAGACCTTCAGACTGGAACTGTCACAGGATGCTTGGAGTGTTGCTTTGCCAGCTGGAAACCTCTGTAGCCAGTCATGCCTTTGCCTTATTTTTGCTTGGCCCGCTGAGCTCGTTCCACCCACTCAGCCTGGCAGGCTGCGCTTGGCTGGCACTACCAGCTTGGATAACATGCCTGCCAAGGGTGAGCAAGCTTGGGATCTGGCCACTGTGCACAACCAGGCACTCCAGCTGTGGCGGGGCAGGCAGCTCCAGGCTCCAGCATGGGTACTGGCTCACTGCGAGGCTGCAGCTGGACCAGGCGTACTACAAGCAGCTTCCACAGTTGGCACCAAGGGCACACAGTGGTGTCCACAAGCATGGAGATGCCAGGAACCACAGAGCTCCAAAGAGGGTGTCACAGCCTGGCTTGTGGAGCTTCTAAGTCTGGGCTCCCCAATGGGACCCAGTTGCAAAATGTTCCCTCCTTCTGTCTTTTTTTTTTTTTCTTTTTTCTTTTATTTTTAGAAGGAGTTTCACTCTTGTCACCTAGGTTGGAATGCAAGGGTGCAATCTTGGCTTACTGCAACCTCTGCCTCCCTGGTTCAAATGATTCTCTTGCCTCAGCCTCCCAGCTAGCTGTGATTATAGGCGTATACCACTACGCCCAGCTAATTTTTGTATTTTTAGTAGAGATGGGGTTTCACCACGTTGGCCAAGCTGGTCTCGAACTCCTGACCTCAGGTGTTCCACCAGCCCCAGCCTCCCAAAGTGCTGGAATTACAGGCGTGAGCCAAGGCGCCCAGCCTCCCCTTCTGTCTTCTATTCTTACTGTGTGCAATGTGGCAAGCAAGGGGTGTGTTGCAGCCCTTTTGTGTTATAGCTCTTTAGTTTCACCATTTAGCAGGTCCCAAGTTCTTGTCCTGTGTCCAGGAAGAATGAGGTATGCAGACAAGTGGAGGGTAAGCGAGGCAAAGAGGAGCTTTATTGAGTGACAGAACACCTCAGAGGAGACCCACAGTGGGTAGCTCCTCTCTGTAGGGAGGGCGTCCCATTGAGTGTTCAGCTCTTAGAAGAGAGGAGAACGGAGTGGGTATCTCCTCTCCATAGGCAGGTCATCACAAGTGCTCAGCTTTTAACAGAGGAGACTCTGGGGTGGGTAGCTCCTCTCAGCAGCTGGTTGTCCTGTTGCCTCAGTGAGTCTGACTGAGTCTGGGGGTTTCTAAGGGCTTCAGAGGGGAGGAAATGTGTGCTTATTTGTCTATGGGCAGCCATGGTGGGCCCAGAAAAGGCACCATAAGTTCCTACTCCGGTCTGCAGGGCTGGCAGCCTGGCCCCCAGGCTTCAGGCCTCCCCTAGCTTGAAGGTGGGGTTTCACAGGGAAACTGCCCCTCTCCGCCCTGGAGTCTGTCTGCCTCCTGACACTGTTCATGGTGCCCAGGCTGTTCATGCTGAGGGATGCCTGCAGGCCAGTGCCAAGCTGCCCTCAGCATCCCCCTGGCCTCCCTCCCATGCTCGTTGGCACAGAAAGTCCAGAGTCAGTGCTGCCCCGAGCATGTGCACATTGGCCCAGGTTGTGACAACACCCAGTCTCGGCCTCAACTTTGCTCAGATAGGAGCAGGCACTGGGAGTGGGGAGAGGCCAGGCAGCAGGAGCATGCACTTCTGGGCCCCCTGAGAGTGCGGAGATGCCTGGGTCTGCAGCTGTGGCTTGGGCAGCTACAGCTGCACCTGGGATGACCGGGCTCCTGCCTGCTTCCAGCTCCCAAGAGCATAGGGAGGCCCAGGTCAAGAGCTGTAGCTGCTTGGCTGCAGCTCTACCTAGGGAACATGAAGTTCCCACTGTGCCAATTCAGAAGGGGGCAGGGCTTTTGCCTGTTTCCAGTGCCCACCAGCTCCATGGAGCAGGCAACACTGGTTGCACCTCCTCCACTGCTGCCAGTGTCGTGGCAGCAGCTACTCAAGGTAGGTCATTACTGCCATCAGCACTAGAATCTATGCAGTCAGCTCTGTGGGTCCCAGGTCTTCTAACTGCACCACAGGCTTTCCTGGGTCTTCAGTATATAGACTGCACATCATGAGACTTCTCATCTTCATAACTGCATGGGCAAATTCTATATAATCAATCTCATCATATGTATGTGTGTGTATATATATTCTATTGGTTCTATTTCTGTAAAGAATCTTGACTAACACAAATAATTTTGATATTATCAGTGTTTTCTTTTCCATCTTTTGTCTGTCCTCAGCATTGCACATTTCTCTATTATACATATGGCTCCTTTTCCAGAAAATGGCCCGGCAATTTGACTTTTCCACAAAAATGGATTCCATATATTCCATTAAAAAGACTTATGAAATGATGTCATAGGATCAATGTCCAATATGTATTTTCCTTTATCATAATTCACACATCGGTTTGCTGATTTTTCTCAGCTTCTATTTTTAAAATTATTGAACTCTATTGGATTACTTTGATATTGTCAGATGGAGTTACTTTTGAGTATTTTAAAGTTGGTTAAATACTCCTTGTTGCTTTGTGCTGTACTTACTGTTTAGTAAAGATAGAGATAAATAGTTTCTTTACTGGAAGTTTTATAAGTATACTAATTTAAAATGCATATACCCCCAGGTATTTTTTGAGTGTTCACATTATATCAATATATTTAACAAATATTCAGAGAAAAGGTACTATATGTGATGGCTCATACATATATATGATGTGTAATGCAAAGTAAACATATGTTTTGTAGGTTTTGGGGAAAACTTGTCGAGGACAATGAATACATACCCCTACTTCATGAACTAGGTGTTGGGGGGTAGTATGTTAAAAGTGCATTTGGAGTGTGTACGGAATTTAGCTTTAGCCACAAAAAAGTATTTGGTGACAGATTTGCTTTCTTTCTGTTAAGAATAAAAATAGGCCAGGCACGGTGGCTCAAGCCTGTAATCCTAGCACTTTGGGAGGCCGAGACAGGCAGATCACGAGGTTAGGAGATCGAGACCATCCTGGCTAACACAGTGAAACCCTGTCTCTACTAAAAAATACAAAAAAACTAGCCGGGTGAGGTGGCGGCGCCTGTAGTCCCAGCTACTCAGGAGGCTGAGGCAGGAGAACAGCGGGAACCCGGGAGGCGGAGCTTGCAGTGAGCTGAGATCCAGCCACTGCACTCCAACCTGGGCAATAGAGCGAGACTCCATCTCAAAAATAAAAATAAAAATAAAAATAAAAATAAATGAAACTGAGCAAAACATGAAGCAACCAGTTTCAGACACGTAACATAGACCTGTGCTCTTCGAGAGAACAAAACTTGATGATGTGAGATGCAGTCTCACCTGGGTGCCTATAAGGGTAAGGTGGAGCCCAGGCATAGCAGGGTGGTCTCACTGAGTTCCGCAGGCATAACGTGCAGTTGGAAGCAGCTTAATTTGCTAGAATTTGCATAGCAGGCTGGAGAAGATGGAGCTGAGTGAGTTTTGGAGATAGAATTCTGTACTGGTCTCCTGTTGGTCCTAGTTTACATTCAGTCTGAGACCTCACAACACATAGCAGAAAGCAGCTCCTACGAGATTTAGAAATGAATGGTCATGCACTTTAGAAAAATGCTGAAATTCTAGATTATCCAGAATGGAGAAACTTCACAGGGGATTTAAGAAATTCAGCTGAGCCTCTAGAAAGACCATGCTTTAGGAGAAAAAACCAATAAGTAAATGTTAACACATTAGGAATGAAGTTAGGAAATAGACCTGCTCTAAAAATAAGTAAGATTAAGCCTCATAGAAAAAAACGATCCAGCAAGAAGTTAGCTGTCTGAAAGATCAAAAGTAATTACCCTCTAAAGGAAGACAAATGTATACAATCTGTCAATCAGTCACCAGGACCAGTATACAAACAACACATACAAAAAAGTAGAAAATGTTCATCACTAGTTTTAATAGTTGTTATTTAGCTTGCTAATTATTTTCCATATACATAATTATGTCATTTGCAAATAGGGGAGTTTAATTTCTCTCTCTTTTCTCTAATTTTTACAACTTTTTCATGCCTTTTTAAATGGGTTCAATGATATATACTCTAATCTTTTTTTATGGTTTTTTTTTTTTTGAGATGGAGTCTCCCTGTGTCACCCAAGCTGTAGTGCAGTGGCACAATCTCGGCTTACTGCAGCCTCTGCCTCCCAGGGTCAAGTCATTCTCTTGTCTCAGCCTCCATGTAGCTGGGACTCTAGACGTGTGCCACCACACCTAGCTAATTTTTGTATTTTTAGTAGAGACGGGGTTTCACCATACTGGCCAGGCTGGTCTTGAACTCCTGACCTCATGATCTGCCCGCCTCGGCCTCCCCAAGTGCTGAAATTACAGGCGACATATACTCTATTATTTTTCCATAGATCGAGATTTTTGAGGAACATATGTATCATTGTAGCAACCATTAAAAGCAATTCATAGAGGTGTAGGTAAACATCCTTGAAATAAATAGAATTATCTGTCTATATGTATATGTCTGTCTATATATCCATATCTGTCTATCTATCTATCTATCTATCTATCTATCTATCTATCTATCTATCTATCATCTATCTGTCATTCTATATATCTAAATATCCCAAGAGAATTTTTAAAAGTTAAAAGAAAGAGAGGAAAGAAAAGAGATGGGACAGATAGCAAAGAAAGAGCAAGAGGTGAATGTAAACTCAAATACCTTGATAATTGTTTTAAAATTAAAGTATAGAATAAACACTGCCTATATGCTGTCTACTAGAGATATGATTTAAATATGGAGACACAAGAAGACAGAAAGTGTAAAAGTGGAAAAAGATATACCCTAAAATCATTAAAAATAAAACAATTTTCAGTGACTGTATTAATGTCAGACAATAGAGATATCAAGATGGAGAGCACTAGTTAAGATTTTTTGTTTTTGTTTTTGTTTTTGTTTGAGACGGGGTCTTGCTCTGTCGCCCAGGCTGGAGTGCAGTGGCGCGATCTTGGCTCACTGCAAACTCTGCCTCCCGGATTCATGCCATTCTCCTGTCTCAGCCTCCTGAGTAGCTGAGACTACAGGCACCCGCCACCACACCCGGCTAATTTTTTTGTATTTTTAGTACAGATGGCGTTTCACTGTGTTAGCCAGGATAGTTTCAATCTCCTGACCTCGTGATCTGCCCACCTCAGCCTCCCAAAGTGCTGGGATTACAGGCGTGGGTCCCCGCACCTGGTCACTAGTTAAGATTTTAAAGGAATTTCATATGTGAAATTCCTTTTAAATGGTGAAATGAAAAATTAAGAAAGACACAAAACTCCTAATATGAATTCACCTAACAGTGTTTCAAAATATCTGAAACCAAATCATATGGTAGTGAAGAAAGAAAGTCAAAACTGCAATCAAAGTTAAAGATTTAATACCATTTTCCCATTGACTGATAGAATAAGAATACTAAATAATCATTAAGTCTATAAAATATTTAACAAGAACCATCTGCTAACTTTAGTAATGAACATTTATTAAATACATACCCCAAAGCTGTAGAAAACATTTAGCAATTTAGACCGTAACTTGGACCGTACAAAAAGCTTCATGAAATTTCAAATGAATGAAGAAATTTACAGACCAGGTTAACAAGGTTACAGAACACAAGACCAACATAAACAAATTTATTTTATTTCTATATAGTTAAAAACTGGAAAATAAAATAAAAATTTAATATAGAAAACCATGAAAATAGGTAACAAAGATTAATTTAACAAATGATATGTATAAATCTTCCACAAAAAATAGAAAACATTAGAGATAAAATGTTTTATCAAATATGTATACCTAGATATTTTATATAATATATATCTATATATAGATATTTTATCTAATGTATGTATTGCTTTATATAAATGAAGCAAAATACCATAATTATAAGTTGGAAGACTCGATTTTTTAAAACGTTAATTGTCCTCAAAGTAATATAGTCATTAGTGAAACTCCAATAAAAATTCTAACAAGTTATTTCATAAAATCTAAAAGTTAATCCCAAAATTCATGAATAAATACAAAGGAAGAAAACAAAGCAAATTTCTTAGGAATTCTGCAGCTTCAAATTTTATATCTTGATCAAATTATCTGGATAATTGCAAGTCCCCAAGAGAGTTATTTTAATTTTATTGAGAGGGCTAGAAAAAATTACTGGGAATTGTAAAATAATTTTCTTTAGTTAGTAGTTTTAACATTGAATAATTTAAAATTACATGTAAATATTGATAATTGTAATAATATTTTAAATAATTCAGTTATTTCATGAATTAGGTATATGCATTTCATTTTAGTCGTTTGATGTTTGCAAGAGATTCAAGTATAAGGGAATATCATATAAGTTACCATTATAAATCAAGTACAAAATTCTGTTGAATAATAGATTCAAACTTTAGGTTTTAAATTTAAAGGTAAAAGAGAACTGTAAGTTTTTAAGTAATATTAGCATATTCAGAAAGCATAATAACCTTATTTATGTGTTTTTTAGAGTAATATGTGAGGGGGCTTTGTTGATTTGTGCTTAGAAATCAAACGTGATAAATTAGTAAATGCATTTTAAAATATTTAAGACAATTTAATTACAGAAATTGTATAACCCACTAATATGGTTTGGCGGTGCCCCCACCCAAATCTCATCTTAAATTGTAATTCCCACAATTCACATGTGTGGTGAGAGGAATTCAGTGGGAGGTGTCTTTCCCGTGCTGTTCTCATGATAGTAAGTCTGGTAAGATCTGATAGCTTTAAAAACGGGACTCTTCCTGCACGAGCTCTCTCTTTGCTGCTGCCATTCATGTAAGACATGACTTGCTCCTCCTTAACTTCTGCCATGATTGTGAGGCTTTTCCAGCCACATGGAACTGTAAGTCCAATTAAAACTCTTTCTTTTGTAAATTGCCGTCTTGGGTATGTCTTTATAGCCGTGAGAAAACAGACTAATATACTCTGTTTAAAATACCCAAAAATGTGGAAGCGACTTTAGAACTGAGTAACAGGCAGAGGTTGGAACAGGTTGGAGGGCTCAGAAGAAGACAGGAAAATGTGGGAAAGTTTGGAACTCCCTAGAGACTTGTTGAATGGCTTTGACCAAAAGCCTGATAGCGATATGGACAATAAGGTCCAGACTGAGGCTGCCGCAGATGGAGATGAGGAACTTGTTGAGAACTGGAGCAAAGGTGACTCTTGTTATGTTTTAGCAAAGAGACTGGCAGAGTTTTGCCCCTGCCCTAGAGATCTGTGGAACTTTGAACCTGAGAGAGATGATTTAGGGCATCTGGTGAAAAAGATTCCGAAGCAGAAAAGCATTCAAGAGTTAACTTGGGTGCTGTTAAAAGCACTTAGTTTTACAAGTTAAGCAGAGAATAAACGTTCAGAAAATTTGCAGCCTGACAATGTGATAGAAACGAAAAACTCATTTTCTGAGAAGTTCAGGCTGGCTGCAGAAATTTGCAAAAGGTCCGAAAAGCCTAACCTTAATCTCCAAGACAATGGAGGAAATGTCTCCAGGGCATGTCAGAGGTCTTCACCGCAGCCCCTCCCATCACAGGCCCAGCGGCCTAAGAGAAGATGGTTTAGTGGGACAGGCCCCCTGTGCTGTGTGCAGTCTAGGGACTGGATGCCCGGCATCCCAGCCACTCCAGCTGTGACTAAAAGGATCCAAGGTACAGTTTGGGCTGCTGGTTCAGAGGATGGAAGACACAAGCCTTGGCTGCTTCCACATGGTGTTGAGTCTACAGGTATACAGAAGTCAAGAATAGAGGTTTGGGAACCTCCGCCTAGATTTCAGAAGACACACGGAAATGCTTGGATACCCAGGAAGTAGTTTGCTGCAGGGATAGGGACCTCATGGAGAACTTCTGCTAGGGAAGTGTGAAAGAGAAATGTGAGGTCAGAGCCCCCACACAGAGTCTCTGCTGGGGCACAGCCTAGTGGAGCTGTGAGAAGAAGTCCCATCATCCTCCAGACCCCAGAACGGTGGATCCCCTGATAGCTTGCACAGTGCACCTGGGAAAGCCACAGACACTCAATGCCAGCCTCTGAAAGCAGCTGGGAAGGAAGCTGTACCCTGCAGAGCCACAGGGTGGAGCTGCCCAAGACCATGGGAACCCACCTCTTGCATCAGTGTGATCTGGATGTGAGGCATGGAGCCAAAGAAGATCATCTGGGAGCTTTAAGATTTGATTTCTCTGCTAGATTTCAGACTTGCTAGGTCCTGTAAACCCTTCATTTTGGTCAGTTCCTCCCACTTGGAATGGCTGTATTTACCCAATGCCTCTACCCCTATCGTATCTAGGAAGTAACTAACTTGCTTTTGATTTTACAGGCTAATAGGCAGAAGGGACTTGTCTTGTTTCAGATGAGACATTGGACTGTGGACTTTCGAGTTACTGCTGAAATGAGTTAAAACTTTGGGGGACTGTTGGGAAGGTATGATTGGTTTTGAAATGTGAGGATATGAGATTTGGGAAGGGTAAAGGGCAGAATAATAAGGTTTGGCTGTGTCCCCACCCATATGTCATCTTGAATTATAAATCCCACAATTCCCAAGCATCGTAGGAGGAACCCGGTGGGAGGTGATTTAATCATGGGGGTGGGGCCTTTCCTGTGCCATTCTCATGATAGTAAGCCTCATGAAATCTGACAGTTTTAAAACCAGCAGTTTTTCTGTGCAAGCTCTCTCTTTGCTTGCTGGCATCCATGTAACAGGGGACTTGCTCCTTCTAACCTTCTGCAATGATTGTGAGGCTTCCACAGTTATGTGGAACTGTAAGTCCAGTTAAACCCCTTTCTTTTGTAAATTACCCAGTCTTGGGTATGCCTTTATCAGTAGTGTGCAAAAAGTCTAATACACTCACTTAAAGGTGCTGACTAGTATTTACTGGAATTATGTATAGTATAAGTGTTTCAGTTTGAACTAAAAAAGTATGAAAGCAGACTTCTCAGTTTTTTAAATTTTGGCAAATTGTATATTAACTTTTAAAACTATTGATAATACTAATACTGTTTTTATCTGCAATAAGTAAGCTGAATTCAAGGATACCAGACATTTTGCATGTGTGAGTTTAAAATTTTTTTATTTAAAGAAATGCTACCATCTTTGCATTGTTCTCCCTCTTGGCAATGTTTTAGCCATTAAATTACTTCTTCCTTTATTAGGCAATAACAGTTTTCTTAAAACACCTCAATCCTTTGTCTATAACTACATCAGGAGCTTAAGAACACCCCCGTGGTTATGAGTGGGTTTAAGTGCACCATCTGTGGTTCAATTAAGTGTACACACATTTAATGTATTTAATGCAAAAAATACATTAAAATTTTTTTTAAGCTTTTATTTTAAGTTTAGGCATACGCGTGCAGGTTTGTTACATAGGTAAACTTGTGTCACGAGGGTTTGTTGTACAGAGTATTTCATCACCCAGGTATTAATCCTGGTACTCATTAGCTATTTCTCCTGATGCTCTCCCTTCTCCCACCATCCACCCTCTGATAGACCCCAAGTGTGTGTTGTTCCCGTCTGTGTCTCTTTGTGTTCTCATCATTTAGCTCATAATTACAAGACATGGAATCAACCTAAATGCCAGTCAATGATACACTGGATAAAGAAAATGTGGTACATACACACCTTGGAATACTATCTAGCCATAAAAAAGAACAAGATCATGACCTTTGCAGGGACATGGGTGACGCTGGAAGCTATTATCCTTAGCAAACTAATGCAGGCATAAAAACAAAAAACAAAACAAAAACAAACCACATTTGTCTCAAAAATACATTTTGCTAAAAAGGGAGACCAAAACTTTAGTGATATTCTTGAACATTCCTGTTTGCATATGACATTATTCTATATCTAGAAAACCCCATAGTCTTGGCCCTAAAGCCTCTTAAGTTGATAAAAAACTTCAGCAAAGTTTCAGTATACAATTGCTGAGAGCCAAATCAGTAATGAACTTCCATTCACAACTGCCACAAAATGAATAAAATACCTGGGAATACAGCTAACAAGGCAGGTAAAATATCTCTACAATGAGAGTCTCAAAACAGTACTCAAATAAATCAGAGATGACAAAAACAAACAGAAAAATATTCCATGCTCATGGATAGGAAGAAACAATATTGTTAAAATGGCCAAATTACCCAAAGCAATTTACAGATTGAATGTTAATCCTATCAAACTCCCAATGACATTATTCACAGAAGTAGGAAAGTGTTTTTATAATTCATATGGAACAAAAAAGAGCCCAAGTAGCCAAGACAATCCTAAGCAAAAAGAACAAAGCAGGAGTCATCATGTTGCCCTACTTCAAACCATACTACAGGGCTACAGTAACCAAAAGAGCATGGTAATGGTACCAAAAAAGATACATAGACCAATGAAACAGAATTGAGAGCCTAGAAATAAGGCTGCACACATAAAACTATATGATGTATGACAAAGCTGACAAAAAAATGGGAAAGGACTCCTTATTCAATAAATGGCTTTAGGATAACTGTCTAGCCCTAAGCAGATGATAGACACTGGACCCCTTCCTTACACCATATACACAAATAAAATCAAGATGGATTAAAGACTTAAATATAAAACCCAAAAGTTTAAAAATGCTGGAAGACAACCTAGGCAATACCACTCTGGACATAGGAATTGACAAAGCTTTCATGACGAAGATGCCAAAAGCAATTGAAACAAATGCAAAAATTGACAAGTCAGATCAAATTAAACTAAAGTGTTTCTTCACAGCAAAAGAAGCTGTCAGCAAAGTAAACAGACAACCTACAGAATGGGAGAATATTTTTGCAAACTATGCATCTGACAAAGGTCTAATATCTAGCATCTTTAAGAAACTTAAACAAATTTACAAGAAAAAAAAAATCCCATTAAAAGGTGGGCAAAGGACATGAGCAGATGCTTCTCAAAAGAAGACATGCAGCCAACAAGCATATGAAAAAAAGCTCAATATCACTGATCATTAGAGAAATGCAAATCAAAACCACAATGAGATACCATCTCATACCAGTCAAAATGGCTACTATTTAAAAGTCAAGGCCAGGCATGGTGGCTCATGCCTGTAATCCCAGCACTCCAGGAGGCTGAGGTGGATGAGTCACTTGAGGTCAGGAGTTCAAGACCAGCCTGGCCAACATGGCAAAACCCCATCTTGACTAAAAATACAAACATTAGCTGGGTGTGATAGTGCTGCCTGTAATCCCAGCTAGTCTGGAGGCTGAGGCAGGAGAATTGCTTGAACCCAGGAGGTGAAGGTTGCAGTGAGCCAAAATTGTGCCACTGCATTCCAGCCTGAATGACAGAGTGAGACTCCATCTCAAATTAAAAAAAAAAAAAAAAGTAAAAAAATAGCAGATAGTGGCAAGATTGCAGAAAAAAGAAAATGTTTTACACATTGCTGGTAGAAGTGTAAATTGGTTCAACTATTCTGGAAAGCAGTGTGACAATTCCTCAAAAAGCTAAAAACAGAACTGCTATTTGACTCAGCAATCCCATTACTTGGTATATACCCAGAGGAATATAAAGTATTCGACCATAAAGACATGCACGTGAATGTTCATTGCAGCAATGCTCACAATAGCAAAGACAGCGAATCAACCTAAATGCCTATCTGTTGGATAAAGAAAATGTGGTACATATATACCATGGAATACTATATAGACAGCAAAAAGAACAAGATCATGTCCGTTGAAGGAACATGGATGAAGCTAGAGGCTGTTATCCTAAGCAAACTAACACAGGAAGAGAAAACCTAATACTGCATGTT
Source organism: Piliocolobus tephrosceles (assembly GCF_002776525.5). Taxonomy (NCBI): domain Eukaryota; kingdom Metazoa; phylum Chordata; class Mammalia; order Primates; family Cercopithecidae; genus Piliocolobus; species Piliocolobus tephrosceles. The sequence goes on along the minus strand of NC_045452.1, from coordinate 59,049,757 downwards.
CTCACTTATCAGTAGGAATTAAATGATGAGAACTCATGAACACAAAGAGGTGAACAACAGACAATGCGACCTACCAGAGGGTGGAGGTTGGGAGAAGGGAGAGGAGCAGAAAAAATAACTATTGAGTACCAACCTTAGTTTCTGGGTGATGTAATAATTTGTAAGTAAAACCTTCATGACATGAATTTACCTATTTAACAAACCTGCTCATGTACCCCTGAACCTAAAATAAAAGTTTAAAAACATCAAAGTAAATAAAACAAAAAAGATTTGTTGTCCCTGTTGCGTTTAGCTTTCTATAAATGTCAATTTGGTCAAGGTAGTTGTTAGTGTGTTTATTTCAAATTACATATAAGTTTTCTGGTATTTGTGTCTAGTTCTATCAAACCCTTAATGGTGTATATTAACATCTCCAACCAGTATGGCCTTTGTATATTTATTTTTTCTTCAGTTTAATAAATTTTGCTTTAAGTTCTACTATTAGGCAAATGTTTATTATTGCTATGTCTTCATGATGTCTTGACCCTTTTATTAATGTCTATCTTTATTTCTGATAATATACTTTGCCTGAGAATCTTCTGTATCTGATAATGTATCCACTTCCTTATTCTTATGTTTACCCTTTGCATGATGTAAATTTTTCTATCCTTTTACTTTCTCCTTATCTATTTTTTATGTTTAACCTGAGTCTCTGGCAGATGGCATCTATCTAGGTTTTACAATTGTATTCACTTATTTCTTTGTATTTCAATACAAATATTTGGTCCATTGTTATTTGAAGTTATAGTAATCCACATGGATGCATAATGTCTAGCATTTTAATTTTTTTGGTCCCCTCTGCTTTTGATTTCTTTTCCCCCTTGTTTTACCTTAATTTAAATAACAGGATATTTATTTATAATTATATCTTAACTGATCTCTTGGCAATGTAACATTTATCTATTTTCATTATTTTAGCTCTTGCTCAAGAGATAATATATATTTGTAACTTTTCACAGTCTACTAAGAGTTACATTGTACAACTTTATGTAAAATGTAGATATCATACAATGATTTAACACAATTTATCATGTCTGAAGTACTTTATGCCTTGTTTTATGTGTATTATGCTTCTGTTTATCATAAGCTCCTGGATACAATTGCTGAGAGCAATAATTTATACACAGTTTTATATTTTAAAGAAATGTATATGACAAACATAGTCTGCATGTTTACCAAATATTTTACTTCCCAGTGCTCTTCATTCTTTCTTGAAAATCCAAATATCTACTCTGCATAATTTCTTTTTTGTTGAAGTACTTATTTGCTTCATTATGCAAATTTTCTCCTAATATATTTAATAATGTTTTTAATTTCAATTGCATTTTTAAGGATATGTTCATTAAGTATAAAAATGTTGTTTTATTTTGATTTGGGTTTGTTTGTCTTGAGGGTTTGTTTTTTTGAAGACTTTGGATTCTTTTTTAGCAGTTTATAGGTATCATTCCCCTGTTTTCTACTATCTCCTGCTTCTGATAAGAATTGCCTAGTTATTCAAATTGCTCCTGGCTTGTTTGCATTGTGTTATTTCTCTGTCCCTTTATACAACATTGTCTGTATCTGGGGGTTCAGAAATTTGCCTATAGGGTGCTTAGTATACATTTATTTCTTGCTGATTAGGCTTCTGTGATTTTTTCACTATCTAAATGTAAGTCTTTCAATAATTTGAGGTGTAGGGGTCATCACCTTTTAACATAGCTTCTCTATATGTTTTATTTATCCTTCTCTTTTGGGTCTCCAGTTACATCAATGTTAAGTATTTTTATATTGCCTCACAAGTTCCTGATACTTGGTTCATTATCATTTTTAATCTTACTTATTTTTTGTACATCAGATTAGATAACTATTTTATTGATCTGTATTCATTCTCACTTATTTTTCTGTCCTCTCCATCTTCTGCTAGGATCACATGGTGATTTTCTTTTCTTTTTTTTTTTTTTTTTTGCTATAATTTTCTGTACTGTGTCTTTCAGTTGTTTAATTTCTGCTTTTCTTTTGTAACAATTATGGTTTTTATTTGTTTTTTGTGTTTTTGTTTTGTTTTGTTTTGTCTTTGAGCATATTTTCTGGTGTACTAATTCCAACATCAAAGTCACCACGGAGTTGTCCTTCATTTTCCTTTACCTTGAGTATGGGTCACACTTGCGGTTACTTTATATGCATAGAAACTGGTATTCTATCTTAGATATTATGAATAGTAAAGTTTGAAGACTTTGGATTCTGTTTTCCAAAGTTATTTGTATTAAGTTAAAAAGAACACCAGATGGTTAATAAAAGCTACCCTCAGACCCTAAACTAAAATCTTATATCAGACTCTAAACTAAAATCTTATATCAATCTTATAAACTAAAATCTTATATCCATGTCCCTTCAAAGGACATGATCTTTTTCTTTTTTGCTGTCTATATAGTATTCCATGGTATAGATGTACCACATTTTCTTTATCTAGTCTTCTGTTGATAGGCATTTAGGTTGATTCGATGTCTTTGCTATTGTGAGCAGTGCTGCAATGAACATTCACATGCATGTCTTTATAGTATAAGACTCTAAACTAAAATTTTATATCTTATATTTTCACCTGACTTGTGGTGCTAGGAATGCAACCGTGCATGCATACTTTAGAGATCAGACAGAGATTTGAGCAGATACTATGCAAAGAGCTGCTTTTTCCTGCAGTTTTCTCTTTTTCAAGGTTTGCTCTTTTTGCGTGCACCTCAGACTCAGTTATTTAGTTCTTCAAAGAAGACTACAGTTTTTCCATTTGGAATTTAACCAGCCTACAATTGGGGTGTGCCCTCGGGCAGAAATGGACAGATTGGTAACTCTCCCAGTACGTTTTTCTCTGCCAATGGCCTTCTATTCTTGTTCAATCTGCAATGCCCTCAATTGGTTGTGATTTCTCATAATTTATAGTTATTTGCAGAAGGGACTGGTTGATTTAATAGGAGCTACTATACCAGGACCAGAAAATGAATTTTTAATTGTAGGGTAAGTTTTTTTTTTTTTTTTTTTTCTGAAACATTCAACAATAGTTGATATCCTTGTGTTTCTTCCCTATTCTTAGTCTATAATTCTGTGACACTCTCAGAAAGTTATCCTATTTCTCCAAGTATTCTTTTTTGGGGTTGACAGTATTTATTGAAAACCTTAGTAATAATTGACCAAAATATCCTGAACTTGCAGTGTTTTAATATCATTTTGCTTGAACCCTATAGGCATAACACAATACAGATATGGCAGCATTTTTTTTTTATTTCTCCATTAACTTATGTTGTTAAATCCAACTGCTTCAAGGTGAAGCAGTTGCTATAATATTTATGGAAGTCATATTATTGCAGAGTCCATTATAAGAAAGGAAGCAGCTAGATCACAGGTTTTCGGTATAACTTTTACTGCCCAAGGCTGTTATTTAAACTCCAGGACTGACTAAAGTGGTGTGATCACCATTTTTCAAAACATACTTACCATTTTCACTTGATTTTAGCCAAAAGGCTGAGAAGCAATAACTTACCATTTTCTATTAGTATTTTCTATGAAGCCAGAACCAAAAAATATGAGGACAACTGCATTTATACATATATCCATATTATATTTAGCATTCTATTTTTTTGGTCATAAACAACACTGAGAGGTCTTAATAGTGTTCATTTTGTGATTTGATAAGAAACATATTCAAAATTCTGATGAGCAGATGTTTTCTGAGGTTCATTTTTTTTTAGCTATCATCAACAATAGAGCTCCTTTAAGAGAATATCTTGAAAATCATTTAGCTCTTATGTGTGGTATAAAATGTGATAGTTTAGATAGCATTGCAAATGAATGCTGACTATAGAAAAAAATGTTGGAGGAAAAAAGACAGAGTAGGCAAACAGAATTTTTAAAGATTTCTTGCTAGTTATAATTTTGAAACAAGACTTTTCTCTGGCTACCTAATATTGAAGACTTTTTGTGTGATTTCATCTCTCTCATGACTGAAATCTCAGATTTTTACTTCTAGCCAAGATTTTTATCTTGAATACACACACTGTATATATTATAACATATGTTATACATATTTATAACATAATAAAATATAAATTATGTAAGCATGTATCTATATGTATACACACATATATATACACACATATAATTCTGTATAATAGCATTTAATTTTTTTACATCACATTTTGAGGAAGGACTTTGAGAAGGAAATATCAGTGTGAGGAGTTTCATGGACCCATATGCTAATGAAACAACACTGTCTGTTAAAATTTTTTTAAATAAAGTCTCTGGAAATTATCCTGAGCAGATAAAACTAACTCATAGACATTGTTTAAAAAATATCCTAAAAGATAGTAAATCTTGGTAAGAACAAGGAAAATCTGTGGCTTGAGCCATAACCTGCCACCTCTTGCTTTCCCCCATCTCCCATTTTGGAATAATAAAAACACCATTCTGGGTACTGTGACCATGAAAATGGGACTCTCTCTTTCCTCAGCTACTAATCAGTAGAAGCAGAAATCCGACAATTTTTAATCTACACAGTTTCTGGTGAAGAGTCTAAATTCAAGGCAAGGGTGGCTAAGAAGTCTGTTGCTCCTTCCCTCTACTTGGCCCCTTGGATTAAAGAGCAGGCTATACCCAAGTATGGCAGACTGAGAACACTGGGGCCCAGTTTCTCATCGCCCAGACCACTCATAAAGAGGAAACTGAATACGAGGAAGATGACAGGCTGCCAACTTTGCCCAGCACCAGCTTCGAAAACAGAGATGTCCCCAGCACTTTGGGAGACTGAGGCGGGCGGATCATGAGGTCAGGAGTTCAAGACCAGCCTGAACAACATGCTGAAACCCTGTCTCTACTAAAAATACAAAAGTTAGGTGTGGTGGTGGGTGCCTGTAATCTCAGCTACTCAGGAGGCTAGAGCAGGAGAATTGCTTGAACCCAGGAACCGGAGGTCACAGTGAGCCGAGATCATGCCACTGCACTCCAGCCTGGGTGACAGAGCGAGCCTCTGTCTCAGAAAAAAACAAAACAACAACAACAACAACAACAACAACAACAACAACAACAACAACAAAAACAGAGGTGTCCTATTGAGAGTAGCATGACGCTTTCCCACCCCATTCCTGGATCAGTAATTCAGGGATAGTACCCAGGAGAAAGGACTGGCCTTAAGAACAGAGCTCCGACCTTCTCCACAACTGAGCTGACTTTAGTTGGAAAACAGTGTAAGTCAGTCTGAGACTAAAGGTACTGGTAAAAACAATGGAGACTTCTTTAGCAAGCAATTAGTAGGGCTATGACAACCCAATGGGAGAAACCAGCAAAACCTTAGGCCAGCTAGGGTCCCAGAGAGAATTAGAGAAAGAAACAGAGAAAAGAAAACCTCCCGTGGTATAAAAATAAATCTCAAAGCCTGGTCCCAGACTTTTACTGGCCTAATCTGTAATGACAAAGTTGGCAGCAATTATTTGTTTTAGGCTTTGGAACAATTTATACACCAGAACAGTTTCTAAAACAATAGACAAAATAATCTGTACTTAATGGAGGCTAACAGTTGGGTATGATACAGTGAGCTGTGATGCAGACAGCACAACAGTGACATCAGGAAAGAGAAAGTCAAAGAAAGCTCTGGTAAAACCACTGTCATCTAAGATGACAGAGAAACAAATGAAGAAAACCAAAAATTTCAAACAAAGAGGTTACTCTAAAAAACTCAACAGACAAATGTCTATTTGTTCTTTTTGCTCATTTTGTTTTTTAAAAGACAACATTGTATAAACGAATAATTATAGCAATATATTGGTGGCTTTCTAACTTAGGTAGATAAAATATGCATAGCAATGATAGCACAAAAAGGAGGATGAAGAAAAAGAGTTCTATATGGGTTAGGCCTCTACATTTTGATTTCTCACTAAAGTTAATATAAATCTGAAGTACATTCTAACAAGATAAGACGAGTGTAATAAACTCTAGACCAGTCACTGCTGGGGCTCAGAATATGACACCCTAAAACACAGCACCTTCGAATAGGCAGAAAGGTCACTCTGAGCCTTTATTCTGTTTTGCTCCCCTGAGAGTATTAAAAAAAAATTGTCCCTCCTGTCTCCCTTGAAGACCCTCATGTGAGAGGTGTTCTGCCTTATGCCCAGAGGAAAAAAAATAAACACACAGAGACACAGAGAAGAATCTGAGCAAACAGGCCATGCTAAGTTGCCTCCTGTTTATTACTATTAGATCATACTCTTTTTGTCCAATCACATGTTTATGTGACTGTTCATGCTTCAATAAACCTAACTATAAAAATACAGAATTTTTGTTGGGTCTTTGGTCTTCATTTTTCAGACTTTTTTTTTTTTTGGCAGGATCTTGCTCTGTCACCCATGCTGGAGTGCGGTGATGTGATTTCGGCTTATTACAACCTCTGCCTCCCAGGTTCAAGCGATTCTCATGTCTAAGCATCCCAAGTAGCTGGAATTACAGGCATGCACCATCATGCCCAGCTAATTTTTATATTTGTAGTAGAGATGGGATTCTGCCATATTCATATTGGCCAGACTGGTCTTAAACTCATGGCTTCAAGTGTTCCACCCACGTCAGCCTCCCAATGTGCTGGGATTACAGGCAAGAGCCATCACACCCCAGTTTTTGTCACATAAAACTTTGGTAGAATAAATTTATTATAGTTTTCTCTTGTCAGTCTGTTGTTTGTTATAGAGATACTAGCCATGATCTTATAGTGGTGAGATAAAGATTACTTTTTCCTCTGCTACTCTACTAAGAAAAAATGCAAAAATTATAAAGGATAAAAGCACTAAAGAATTAAGATGTTAGAATAGAAAATAATCACAATTCAAAGGAAAGCAGTAAAGAAGAACAGAGTAGCAAAAAAGATAGAAAACAGAGAAAAACAGTTAATTGGTAGATATAAATCTATTATATGAATAATAACATTAATAATTATGGACCCCAAAAAAGTTCAATCTAAGGCAAAGACTGCCAGGATAGCTAAGTAGAAATGAGGCCTAACTGTATGCTGTCTACAGGATACATACTGTAGCCACAAGAAAAAATAGCTTGGAACCAGAGACATACGAAACTCTGTATCATGCAAATAGCAAACATAAGAAACTTAAAATGGGTATACTAACATCAAACAAAAATACAATTTAACCAACAGATGTTTAAGACATAAAAAACTACATATTGAATAAAGGGTGAATTAAGTATGATATAAATATTATCAATATACATGCATGTAAAAACAGAGTCGCAAAGTATAGGACACAAAAATTAACAGGGAGATATAGACAATTAAAAAATAGTGTTTGAAGACTTCAATAAGTATCATGGTTAATTTTGTGTTAAGCTTGACTGAGTCATGGAATGTCCAGATAGCCGGTTGAACATTATTTCTGGGTGTGTCTGGAGGGTGTTTCCAAACCCAGAATCCAGAAGGCCAGCCTTCAAGCCCAGACTGAATTCTGTGCCAGGGGAAGCCCTGGCATCAAGAACTGGTCAATTTGCAGATTGATAAAAAGAATTTACCAACAACAGTATAGATTTGAAAAAGGAAAGTTTATTAGCACACTGTGAAAGGGTGCAGTGGGGCACCTCTGCATGAGAGGACTGAGTGTTCCATGGGGGATTTTCCTTAGGAGCATTTATGGACCTTAAGGAAGAAACTTGAGGATAATTTGGACCACACTAGCCAGGTTTGTCATGATACATGATTGCATTTGTAGTAATTTTGGTGACTTAATGTAAGTAAGGGTTGCAAAATGAGTTGTGGCATGGCATTCTGGAGATGAATAGAAATTCTAGTTATTTACAAATTTTATGTTGAAAAGAGGCCTGGAACCAGATGCTGACTTAAAATGCTAGGGAAGTTTAATTACTTTTAAATTCCCCCAGATAAGGAGTTTTGCCTCCAAATGGCCTGTTTGATGGTCATCAGGAGGTCTTTGCTCTCTTCTAAGTTCCTCAGATAAGGAGTTTTTGTCTCAGGTCCTGTTAATAGTCACCAGGTGACTTTCGCTCTCCTCATTCTGCACTATTGGCTCTCTGGCTCTCAGGTCCACTAACTACATCACCAGTGTTTCTGGGTCTCCAGTTTGCAGACAGCAGCTTGTGTGACGTCTCAGCCTTCATATTCATGTGAGATAATAGGCTAGAGTAAGAGATAGATATAGAGAAGGAGATGATAGATAGATTGATTGATAGATAGATAAAGAGATAATCTATTGATTGTTTCTCCAGAGAACTCTGACTAACACAAATATCAAAGATTCAATAAGGAATGAAAAAATTGTGCAGAACAACAAGGAAAAAGAAAACTTAAATAACACAATTATCCAACTAGATCGAATTGCTAGATCTCATCGTCATATATAGAAAATAACACCAAACAACAACAGAATACACATTCTCTCAAGTGCACATGGAACATTCTCCATGATAGACCATAGCCAGGTCACAAAATAAGACAATAAAATGTAAAAGATTTGAATCATACAATGTATGCTCTGAGTCCATAACATAAGGAAATTGGAAATTACTAGTAGGCCGGGCGCGGTGGCTCAAGCCTGTAATCCCAGCACTTTGGGAGGCCGAGACGGGTAGATCACGAGGTCAGGAGATCGAGACCATCCTGAGGCAGGAGAATGGCGTAAACCCGGGAGGCGGAGCTTGCAGTGAGCTGAGATCCGGCCACT
>NC_045452.1:59036013-59040922 GCF_002776525.5 Piliocolobus tephrosceles | reverse complement strand
AAAAAAAAAAAAAAAAAAAAAAAAAAAAGGTTTCTTTGAAGATGGCCGAATAGGAGCAGCTTCAGTCTCCATCTCCCAGCGCGAGCGACGCAGAAGACCGGTGATTTCTGCGTTTTCAGCTGAGGTACTGGGGTCATCTCACTCGGGAGTGCCGGACAATCGGTGCTGGTCGGCTGCTGCAGCCCGACCAGCGAGAGCTGAAGCAGGGCGAGGCATCGCCTCACCTGGGAAGCGCGAGGGGGAAGGGAGTCCCTTTTCCAAGCCAGGGGAACTGAGACACACAATACCTGGAAAATCGGGTAACTCCCACCCCAATACTGCGCTGTAACACCGGCACGCCGGAGATTATATCCCACACCTGGCCAGGAGGGTCCCACGCCCACGGAGCCTCTCTCCTTGCTAACACAGCAGTCTGCAGCAATCTAACCGCAAGGCAGCAGCGAGGCTGGGGGAGGGGCGCCCGCCATCGCTGAGGCTTAAGCAGGTAAATAAAGCCTCTGGGAAGCTCGAACTGGGTGGTGCTCACAGCAGCTCAAGGAAACCTGCCTGTCTCTGTAGACTGCGCCTCCGGGGACAGGGCTCAGCTAAAGGAGCAGACGCCTGTGAAACGTGAACGACTCTGTCTGACAGCTTTGAAGAGAGTAGTGGATCTCCCAACACGGAGGTTGAGATCTGAGAGGGGGCAGTCTGCCTGCTGAAGTGGGTCACTGACTCCTGAGTAGCCTAACTGGGAGACATCCCCCACTAGGGGCAGTCTGACACCCCACACCTCACAGGGTGGAGTACACCCCTGAGAGGAAGCTTCCAAAGCAAGAATCAGACAGGTGCACTCGCTGTTCAGCAATATTCTATCTTCTGCAACCTCTGCTGCTGATACCCAGGCAAACAGAGTCTGGAGTGGACCTCAAGCAATCTCCAACAGACCTATAGCTGAGGGTCCTGACTGTCAGAAGGAAAACTATCAAACAGGAAGGACACCTATATCAAAACCCCAGCAGTACGTCACCATCATCAAAGACCAGTGACAGATAAAACCACAAAGATGGGGAAAAAGCAGGGCAGAAAAGCTGGAAATTCAAAAAATAAGAGCGCATCTCCTCCTGCAAAGGAGCACAGCCCATCGCCAGCAACGGATCAAAGCTGGTCAGAGAATGATTTTGATGAGATGAGAGAAGAAGGCTTCAGTCCATCAAACCTCTCAGAGCTAAAGGAGGAATTACGTACCCAGCGCAAAGAAACTAAAAATCTTGAAAAAAAAGTGGAAGAATTGACAGCTAGACTGATTAATGCAGAGAAGGTCATAAACGAAATGACAGAGATGAAAACCATGACACGAGAAATACGTGACAAATGCACAAGCTTCAGTAACCGACTTGATCAACTGGAAGAAAGAGTATCAGCGATGGAGGATCAAATGAATGAAATGAAGCGAGAAGAGAAACCAAAAGAAAAAAGAAGAAAAAGAAATGAACAAAGCCTGCAAGAAGTATGGGATTATGTAAAAAGACCAAATCTACGTCTGATTGGGGTGCCTGAAAGTGAGGGGGAAAATGGCACCAAATTGGAAAACACTCTACAGGATATCATCCAGGAGAACTTCCCCAACCTAGCAGGGCAGGCCAACATTCAAATTCAGGAAATACAGAGAACGCCACAAAGATACTCCTCCAGAAGAGCAACTCCAAGACACATAATTGCCAGATTCACCAAAGTTGAAATGAAGGAAAAAATCTTAAGGGCAGCCAGAGAGAAAGGTCGGGTTACCCACAAAGGGAAGCCCATCAGACTGACAGCAGATCTCTCGGCAGAAACTCTACAGGCCAGAAGAGAGTGGGGGCCAATATTCAACGTTCTTAAAGAAAAGAATTTTAAACCCAGAATTTCATATCCAGCCAAACTGAGTTTCATCAGTGAAGGAGAAATAAAATTCTTTACAGATAAGCAAATGCTTAGAGATTTTGTCACCACCAGGCCTGCCTTACAAGAGACCCTGAAGGAAGCCCTAAACATGGAAAGGAACAACCGGTACCAGCCATTGCAAAAACATGCCAAAATGTAAAGACCATCGAGCCTAGGAAGAAACTGCATCAACTAATGAGCAAAATAACCAGTTAATATCATAATGGCAGGATCAAGATCACACATAACAATATTAACCTTAAATGTAAATGGACTAAATGCTCCAATTAAAAGACACAGACTGGCAAACTGGATAAAGAGTCAAGACCCATCAGTCTGCTGTCTTCAGGAGACCCATCTCACATGCAGAGACATACATAGGCTCAAAATAAAGGGATGGAGGAAGATCTACTGAGCAAATGGAGAACAAAAAAAAGCAGGGGTTGCAATCCTAGTCTCTGATAAAACAGACTTTAAACCATCAAAGATCAAAAGAGACAAAGAAGGCCATTACATAATGGTAAAGGGATCAATTCAACAGGAAGAGCTCACTATCCTAAATATATATGCACCCAATACAGGAGCACCCAGATTCATAAAGCAAGTCCTTAGAGACTTACAAAGAGACTTAGACTCCCATACAATAATAATGGGAGACTTCAACACTCCACTGTCAACATTAGACAGATCAACGAGACAGAAAGTTAACAAGGATATCTAGGAATTGAACTCATCTCTGCACCAAGTGGACCTAATAGACATCTATAGAACTCTCCACCCCAAGTCAACAGAATATACATTCTTCTCAGCACCACATCGCACTTATTCCAAAATTGACCACATAATTGGAAGTAAAGCACTCCTCAGCAAATGTAAAAGAACAGAAATTATAACAAACTGTCTCTCAGACCACAGTGCAATCAAACTAGAACTCAGGACTAAGAAACTCAATCAAAACCGCTCAACTACATGGAAACTGAACAACCTGCTCCTGAATGACTACTGGGTACATAACGAAATGAAAGCAGAAATAAAGATGTTCTTTGAAACCAATGAGAACAAAGATACAACATACCAGCATCTCTGGGACACACTGAAAGCAGTGTGTAGAGGGAAATTTATAGCACTAAGTGCCCACAAGAGAAAGCCGGAAAGATCTAAAATTGACACTCTAACATCACAATTAAAAGAACTAGAGAGGCAAGAGCAAACACATTCAAAAGCTAGCAGAAGGCAAGAAATAACTAAGATCAGAGCAGAACTGAAGGAGATAGAGACACAAAAAACCCTCCAAAAAATCAATGAATCCAGGAGTTGGTTTTTTGAAAAGATCAACAAAATTGACAGACCGCTAGCAAGGCTAATAAAGAAGAAAAGAGAGAGGAATCAAATAGACGCAATCAAAAATGATAAAGGGGATATCACCACCGACCCCACAGAAATACAAACTACCATCAGAGAATACTATAAACACCTCTACGCAAATCAACTAGAAAATCTAGAAGAAATGGATAATTTCCTGGACACATACACTCTTCCAAGACTAAACCAGGAAGAAGTTGAATCCCTGAATCGACCAATAGCAGCCTCTGAAATTAAGGCAACAATTAATAGCCTACCCACCAAAAAAAGCCCAGGACCAGATGGATTCACAGCTGAATTCTACCAGAGGTACAAGGAGGAGCTGGTACCATTCCTTCTGAAACTATTCCAATCAATAGAAAAAGAGGGAATCCTCCCTAACTCATTTTATGAGGCCAACATCATCCTGATACCAAAGCCTGGCAGAGACACAACAAAAAAAGAGAATTTTAGACCAATCTCCCTGATGAACATCGATGCAAAAATCCTCAATAAAATACTGGCAAACCGGATTCAGCAGCACATCAAAAAGCTTATCCACCATGATCAAGTGGGCTTCATCCCTGGGATGCAAGGCTGGTTCAACATTCGCAAATCAATAAACGTAATCCAGCATATAAACAGAACCAAAGCCAAGAACCACATGATTATCTCAATAGATGCAGAAAAGGCTTTTGACAAAATTCAACAGCCCTTCATGCTAAAAACGCTCAATAAATTCGGTATTGATGGAACGTACCTCAAAATAATAAGAGCTATTTATGACAAACCCACAGCTAATATCATACTGAATGGGCAAAAACTGGAAAAGTTCCCTTTGAAAACTGGCACAAGACAGGGATGCCCTCTCTCACCACTCCTATTCAACATAGTGTTGGAAGTTCTGGCTAGGGCAATCAGGCAAGAGAAAGAAATCAAGGGTATTCAGTTAGGAAAAGAAGAAGTCAAATTGTCCCTGTTTGCAGATGACATGATTGTGTATTTAGAAAACCCCATCGTCTCAGCCCAAAATCTTCTTAAGCTGATAAGCAACTTCAGCAAAGTCTCAGGATACAAAATTAATGTGCAAAAATCGCAAGCATTCTTATACACCAGTAACAGACAGAGAGCCAAATAACGAATGAACTTCCATTCACAATTGCTTCAAAGAGAATAAAATACCCAGGAATCCAACTTACAAGGGATGCAAAGGACCTCTTCAAGGAGAATTACAAACCACTGCTCAGTGAAATAAAAGAGGACACAAACAAATGGAAGAACATACCATGCTCATGGATAGGAAGAATCAATATCGTGAAAATGGCCATACTGCCCAAGGTTATTTATAGATTCAATGCCATCCCCATCAAGCTACCAATGAGTTTCTTCACAGAATTGGAAAAAAACTGCTTTAACGTTCATATGGAACCAAAAAAGAGCCCGCATTGCCAAGACAATCCTAAGTCAAAAGGACAAAGCTGGAGGCGTCACGCTACCTGACTTCAAACTATACTACAAGGCTACAGTAACCAAAACAGCATGGTACTGGTACCAAAACAGAGATATAGACCAATGGAACAGAACAGAGTCCTCAGAAATAATACCACACATCTACAGCCATCTGATCTTTGACAAACCTGAGAGAAACAAGAAATGGGGAAAGGATTCC
>NC_045452.1:58950582-59016013 GCF_002776525.5 Piliocolobus tephrosceles | reverse complement strand
GGAGCATTTAGTCCATTTACATTTAAGGTTAATATTGTTATGTGTGAACTTGATCCTGCCATTATGATATTAACTGGTTATTTTGCTCATTAGTTGATGCAGTTTCTTCCTAGCCTCGATGGTCTTTACATTTTGGCATGTTTTTGCAATGGCTGGTACCTGTTGTTCCTTTCCATGTTTAGGGCTTCCTTCAGGGTCTCTTGTAAGGCAGGCCTGGTGGTGACAAAATCTCTAAGCATTTGCTTATCTGTAAAGGATTTTATTTCTCCTTCACTTATGAAACTTAGTTTGGCTGGATATGAAATTCTGGGTTTAAAATTCTTTTCTTTAAGAACGTTGAATATTGTCCCCCACTCTCTTCTGGCTTGTAGAGTTTCTGCCGAGAGATCTGCTCTCAGTCTGATGGGCTTCCCTTTGTGGGTAACCCGACCTTTCTCTCTGGCTGCCCTTAAGATGTTTTCCTTCATTTCAACTTTGGTGAATCTGGCAATGATGTGTCTTGGAGTTGCTCTTCTGGAGGAGTATCTTTGTGGCGTTCTCTGTATTTCCTGAATTTGAATGTTGGCCTGCCCTGCTAGGTTGGGGAAGTTTTCCTGGATGATATCCTGTAGAGTGTTTTCCAATTTGGTTCCATTTTCCCCCTCACTTTCAGGCACCCCAATCAGATGTAGATTTGGTCTTTTTACATAATCCCATACTTCTTGCAGGCTTTCTTCATTTCTTTTCCTTCTTTTTTCTTTTGGTTTCTCTTCTCGCTTCATTTCATTCATTTGATCCTCCATCGCTGATACTCTTTCTTCCAGTTGATCGAGTCGGTTACTGAAGCTTGTGCATTTGTCACGTATTTCTCGTGTCATGGTTTTCATCTCTGTCATTTCGTTTATGACCTTCTCTGCATTAATTAGTCTAGCTGTCAATTCTTCCACTCTTTTTTCAAGATTTTTAGTTTCTTTGCTCTGGGTACGTAATTCTTCCTTTAGCTCTGAGAGGTTTGATGGACTGAAGTCTTCTTCTCTCATCTCATCAAAATCATTCTCTGACCAGCTTTGATCTGTTGCTGGCGATGGGCTGTGCTCCTTTGCAGGAGGAGATGTGCTCTTATTTTTTGAATTTCCAGCTTTTCTGCCCTGCTTTTTCCCCATCTTTGTGGTTTTATCTGTCTCTGGTCTTTGATGATGGTGACGTACTGATGGGGTTTTGGTATAGGTGACCTTCCTGTTTGATAGTTTTCCTTCTGACAGTCAGGACCCTCAGCTATAGGTCTGTTGGAGATTGCTTGAGGTCCACTCCAGACCCTGTTTGCCTGGGTATCAGCAGCAGAGGTTGCAGAAGACAGAATATTGCTGAACAGCGAGTGCACCTGTCTGATTCTTGCTTTGGAAGCTTCCTCTCAGGGGTGTACTCCACCCTGTGAGGTGTGGGGTGTCAGACTGCCCCTAGTGGGGGATGTCTCCCAGTTAGGCTACTCAGGGGTCAGGGACCCACTTGAGCAGGCAGACTGCCCCTTCTCAGATCTCAACCTCCATGTTGGGAGATCCACTGCTCTCTTCAAAGCTGTCAGACAGAGTCGTTCGCGTCTGCACAGGCTTCTGCTCCTTTAGCTGAGCCCTGTCCCCAGAGGCGCAGTCTTCAGAGACAGGCAGGTTTCCTTGAGCTGCTGTGTGCTCCACCCAGTTCGAGCTTCCCAGCGGCTTTATTTACCTACTTAAGCCTCAGCGATGGCGGGCGCCCCTCCCCGAGCCTGGCTGCTGCCTTGCGGTTAGATTGCGGCAGACTGCTGTGTTAGCAAGGAGGGAGGCTCCGTGGGCGTGGGACCCTCCCGGCCAGGTGTGGGATATATTCTCTGGTGTGCCAGTGTTATAGCGCAGTATTGGGGTGGGAGTTACCCGATTTTCCAGGTGTTGTGTGTCTCAGTTCCCCTGGCTAGGAAACGGGACTCCCTTCCCCCTCGCGCTTCCCAGGTGAGGCGATGCCTCGCCCTGCTTCAGCTCTCGCTGGTCAGGCTGCAGCAGCTGACCCGCACGGATTGTCCTGCACTCCCGAGTGAGATGACCCCAGTACCTCAGTTGAAAATGCAGAAATCACCGGTCTTCTGTGTCGCTCGCGCTGGGAGATGGAGACTGGAGCTGTTCCTATTCGGCCATCTTGCTCCGCCCCCCCGCTGTTTATTTTATGTATATTTTAGACTATGGAAATCCTGTTAGACAAAAGCAAATTTGAGCAATTTTCTTATTCTAGCTCAAAATGGGCCATAAAGCAGCAGATACAGCTCACAATATCAACAACACATTTGACCCAGGAACTGCTAACAAACGTACAGTGCAGTGATGGTTCAAGAAGTTTTGTAAAAGAGACAAAAGCCTTGAAGTTGAGGAGCATAGTGGCCAGTCATTGGAAGTTGACAAGGACCAATTGAGAGCAATCACTGAAGCTGATCCTCTTACAACTACATGAGAAGTTGCCGAAGAACTCAACATTGACCATTCTATGGTCCTTACCATTTGAAGCAAATTGGAAAAGTAAAAAAAGCTTGGCAAGTGGGTGCCTCATGAGATGAGCAAAAATAAAAATAAAAGTAAATTGTCATTTTAAAGTGTCGCCTTCTCTTTTTCTATGCAACATCACCAAACCATTTCTCGATAGGATTGTGACATGCAACAAAAAGTGGATTTTATATGACAACTGGCGATGACCAGCTCAGTGACTGGGCCAAGAAGAAGCTCCAAAGCATTTCCCAAAGCCAAACTTGCACCAATAAAAGGTCATGGTCACTGTTTGGTGGTCTGCTGCCGGTTTGATCCACTACAGCTTTGTGAATCCCAGAGAAACCATCACATCTCAGAAGTGTGCTCAGCAAATCAATGAGATGCATCAAAAACAGCAAGGCCTGCAGCTGGCATTGGTCAACAGAAAGGGACTAATTCTTCTTCACAACAAGGTCTGACAGCACGTCACACAACCAATGCTTCAAAAGTTGAATGAAATGGCTATAAAGATTTGCCTCATCTGCCTTATTCACCTGACCTCTTGCGAACCGACTACCACTTCTTCAAGCATCTTGGCAACTTTTTGCAGGGAAAATGCTTCCACAACCAGCAGGATGCAGAAAATGCTTTCCAAGAGTTCATTGAATCCCGAAGCACAGATTTTTATGCTACAGGAATAAACAAGCTTATTTCTCATTGGCAAAAAATGTGTCGATTGCAATCATTCCTATTCTGATTAATAAAAATGTATTTGTGCCTAATTATAATGATTTAAAATGTACAGTCCAAAACCGCAATTAACTTTGCACCTACCTAATATATTAGAAGATACACAAATTGAAAAATAGATGAAAAGTTTTTATTCTTATTTTGATATATGACTAAATAGAAGAGGTAAAAAGAGAGAAAAATATATTTGTGTATGTGTGTGTGTGTGTCTGTGTATGTGTGTGTGTGTGTTTAAATCAAATGTGGGAATTGCTTACACAGGTCCGAATTATAATTAATTCTGATACCCTGAGGTAGTATCAAACAAGGTAACAATAACAAACCAATTATAGTGACTCATAGTATTTGACAACTATAATAAAGCATATCAAAAATAAGTATTTTTGAGTTAGCTATGTGTAAGAACATAATTTTCTGTTATGTCTTCATAAAAAAACTATCACACAGACGTTGCTCATTGTGATTAAAATGAAATGTTTTATTTTAAGGATGTGTATGGACAGTTTAAAAGAAGAATTTAATGGAATGTCTGAAAAAGAGTATATATACTTCAGAATGCTTATAAAATAAAATTGAAATTACAAGAAACATGAGATAAAATATTTTATAAATACATAGAAATTATTTTTAATCAACTGATTGTAAGTCTAGTAATTATTTGGTATATTTGTTAGAGATATAATCAGGTCACTTTTAGTCTAACATTTTGGCATTGAGAGGTTAGTTTTCAAAAACATAATAATCTTAAAGTCCATGATCGACCAAAGAAATATAAAAGTCAGCTAAAGCCACTGAAAGCCCACTCCGTGTAGAGTATTTGATGACATATTTGAGATAATATAAGTCAAATTCTATGAATTTAATGGAAAGATGAGAATGGAAGCAAAACTTGAACTTGTGCTTTTAAAGAAGTAATGAATTATAATAGGCTGTCTTATTCCCTCATATAAATAGGAATTCATGTAGATGAAAATTTCATTTCCAAAATAGTTATCTTAGCTTATCCAAGAGTAAGACATAGGCTTACTATAAGACTTTCTAGTAGTACAAAAATGTGGTGATTGAACAAAGATCTGTAACATTTTATTTCCCAAACATCTTATATACTTTATACATAGCTTTGCCGGAAATGTCAAAAATGTGTATCTGTTTCCTAGAATGACTAACTTCAGTATTGAAAATATTAAAATTTATATTTTTAAAGTAAAATTTGGTAATTAATAAGATTATTTTAATGCTTAGAGGCTTTCAATATATAGAAACAATATAAGACATTTATTTTTACTTTCTTACATGGATGTGGCAGTTTATTATTTTTAAAATATACAGGTCTAAATCTTTAAAAACTTGTTTATTTTGCCAAGACAACGTATAGAATTATTCTTTTCAATAGCAGATTCAAGGCTAATTTTGGTTTTAAGAGAAGTGACATAATCATACTACATATAAAAGGATTATAAATTGGTGTAATCATACTAGAACTTTCTTTCATGGTATATTTCATGAAGCATTAAAGCATTTATATTTATAGTTTCATCATTTCTACTTCTAGAAATCTAGCCAAAAGAAATCATGCTACATATGCAAAGTTCTATACAGAAAAATGTTCACTGTGGTGTTACTACTAATAATAAAAATATGTAATCTAGATATAAAATATATTTGATGGTTTAATAATTGTATGAAATCCATTAACATAACCATCAGAGAGTAATTGAAATTGTACTTACAATAACATTTAATCACTTGGAAAATTTCTAATTGTCTTTTGCTAAGCTAAAAAGCAAGATACAGGTTTGCATACAATACAACATTAATTTTAATTATGAAAATGGCCTAGACTTAGGACAGAAATTGTCAAGAAATATATAAATGACCTAGACTTAGGACAGAAATTGTCAAGAAATGTATTAATTTACAGCATCACCAGTGATTTATGTGCATAACAATTTACCATATTCTTTTAAACACTTCTCATTTTAAGATTCTTAAATTTTCCTAGTGTGAGGGTTATAAAACATTCTATCATTAAACTATTAGGTAGATATCTGTGTCTACCTAATAGTTAGAAAATGTGTAAATAATTGTATTTCCTATAAGCTATTTGCATTAGTTTCCTAGGGTTGCCATAACAAAATGCCACAGACTGGGTGGCTTGGAAAATGAGAATTTATTTTCTCACACCTGGAGGCCAGAAGTTCAAGATCAAGGTGTCGACAGGTTTGGTTTCTTCTGAAGAGTCTCCCCTTGACTTTCAGATGGCCCCTTTCTTGCTGTGTGTTCACATGGTCTTCGCTTTGTGTACACGTGCCCCTGGTGTCTCTCTCCCTCTGTGTCCTAATCTTCCCTTGTTATAAAGACACCACACATCTTGGATGAGGGCCTGTGTTAACTTAATTATCTTTTAAAGGCCCTATTTCCAAATATAATCACATTCTGAGGTACTAGGAGTGCTTCGACATAAGAATTTTGGAGATACACAATTCATCCCATGGCGCCATGCATCGTTTCTCTTCAGAGAATCAGGCTTATTATTTTCTATATGTCTTTCTCATCACTTCTTGTTTTCTTAATGATTTTGCATAAGATAATTTATTTAAAAATACTTCATGATTTGTGATACACAAAGTTTCCTGGGTTTTATAAATACATAATTTTTTTGGTCTCTTGATTCTTTTCAGCTCTGTCATTTCCAGTGAGTTTGTATTGTGTGTGAAAGAAGCAGAATAGTAAACAAAAGCTTCATTTCTGGAATTAGATTGCCTGGATTTTGTTATAGTTTTTCCACTTATTATCTGAGTAACTTTGAGCTAGTCCCTTCCATCAGTTTCTTCATCCCTTATAAGGGAAAACAGAACCAACCTTATAGAGTTGTTGTCAGAATTAAAGTAAATAATATGGGCAAAGCACATAGAACAGCTTCTAAACCACATTGAACAACAAAATGATTAGTACTTAGGAAAGACACATTTAGGTAGCTCCATGATTAGTACATAAGAATCATATCAAAAGAGTGGGTGTTACCTTTAAAATATAAAATATGAAAACTAAACAAGAGAAGCATTGTTTTTGTGAACAAATCTATGCTTCTGTAAGAAAGCAGTAAATAGAAGAAAATACATCAGGCTTTGCCATCAAAATTGATACTAAACATTTTAGCTGTGCAAACTTAGAAAAATAAGCTTTCCTCTCTCAGGTTCACTTCTAACCTCTAAGACCAAAAGAATGTTTTCTGCATATCAACACAATGCCTGTTACATTGATTAAGAAGAAAAGTGTCAGTTTTCTAGTTTCTACTTCTTTAGGATGTCTGTCAATTCAAAATATAGTTGTCCAGCTCTGTGAAGTTAGAATTTATTCACAGTTCTATAAACAGATTTGGGTTTTTTTGCACCACGTGTTTCTACCCAAGTCTTTTTAAGTCCTCAAAATGAATTCTGACCCGCTACTGGCACCGCTTGGCACCGCTTTCTGTGTTGATGTGTGCAGCAAACATGTCCACCAAAGTCTTTTTCTGCAGTTAGTTAATTCACTGGGGTACAGGCTACCCACACCAATGGCACAAGGCTGCAAAAATCTAATAATACATCATCTTCCTTTTCACTGTAGCAGAACATCTCTTTTCACTTTCAACTATATGTGCAAAACCGCATAAAGGGAAAAATTAAATAAAATATGCTCTCCATCCACTTTCAACAGCCTAAAAAATGGCTATCTGCAACAACATGGACTAATATGAGAGAACAATTGAAATGTAAAACTTTGTCCTTCCCATTTGGGATGGGATTTGATGACGGATAACCCAGTAATCTGGTTTCCATGAAGGGTCCAGAATAAAATTCATATTTTGGCCAGAATGATATTTATGTTTTACACTCGCAGAATAACAACTGCATATTGGCAATGCAATGGTAAACTAGTTAAAAAGCCCCCTGTCCTGAAGAACTTAAGGCAAGAATTGAATACTGTGAATCAATTTAAGTAAAAATAAGTGTGTGTGTGTGTGTGTGTGTGTGTGTGTGTGCGCGCGCATGTGAATAAAGGAGGTAATATTCCATGTCAAATTCTGTAAGAATGGAAAGAGAAAACAGATTGAGAACAGATGAACTTGGCAATCAGAAATGTACAGTAGAACAGAGGAAAATTATAGTAGTATAGTTTGTGAGTAATGGAAATGTTACTATGTTTGATATAAAAAGCATATCTTTAGTAATTTAAGAAAACATTTAGTCGATAGTACTTTACTTTTATTTTTGATGATAAAAATAAATGCATTGGTTTATATTTTGTGGAAACATATGTGGAAGATATTAGCCAGGTGTGCTGAATGTTTCCCATTCCTCCCTCCTCACATCCCTATTGACCTCCAGGAGGCTGTCCAGGAAGCTGATCTCAATAAACTGCATACAGAGTTTTCATGACCTTTGGCCTCTCGGTGGCTTGGACTACAGGAGGTACTCATGAATCAGAGGGTGTTATGGACGAAATTGTGTCCCCATAAATGTGTAAGTTGAAGACCTATCTCACATTTCCTCAGAATGGGACTATATTTGGAGATAGAGCTTTTAAAAAGAGAGCAGTACATTCATTAAAATCTGGCCTTTGGAGTGGACCCTAATCCAATATAATTGGTAGCCTTTGTTTAACCAAAAAGATTAAGACATGCACGGGGAAAAACCAAGAATGTTCCTGCACAGAGAAAAGACTAAGATGAAGACAAAGTGAGAAGGTGACATCTGCAAGCCAAACAGAGAGGCCTCAGAAAAAACCAAACCTGCCAACATCTTGATTCCAGATCAAGCTTTTAGCACTGTGAGAAAATGAGTTGTTGTTGTCGAAGCCCCTGATCTGTAGTAATTTGTATGGCAACCCTAGGAAAGTAATATAGAGGTCAAAATATTTTTTTTCCCAATCCCGCAACTCTCCTTCCATGCAGGCTGCAGTTTGGCAGTGGCTAAAGTCCAAAGCCACAGCTTCTGTTGGGCAGCCCTCTCCCACAGACACAGTTCTCATTAGGCCATTTCCTTTATGAAAGCCAAAAGTGTCTGCTGTCTTTTGTTGGCTTTTCTGTCTAATAACTGTCTATTAGTGTCTGTCTTCTCTGTGTAAGCTTTTATATTGTCCCTTTCTTAAATTCTCTGCAGCTGTCCCTTTGGAACATGTGGTTTGTTTTCTTTTTCTTTTTTTTTTTTTTTTTTTTGAGATGAAGTTTTGCTCTTGTTGACCAAGCTGGAGTGCAATGGTGCAATCTTGGCTCACTGCAACCTCCACCTCCCAGGTTCAAGCGATTCTCCTGCCTCAGCCGCCTGAGTAGCTGGGATTACAGGTGCATGCCACCATGTCCATCTAATTTTCTATTTTTTTTTTAGTCGAAACAGGGTTTCACCATCTTGGCCAGGCTGGTGTCAAACTCCTGACCTCAGATGATCCACCTACCTCAGCCTCCCAAAGTGCTGGGATAACATAGATGCCCATTAATGAGGGAAATCAAGCATGTGTTTTCTGGGCATAGTGTTATGTTATGATAAAGTGACTTGGATTCATTACATATTATATACTATATAATAATGCATTATTTGTCATATTCTATACACCATAATATTGTATGTTATATGCAATATGTTATGTATTTTACATTATATCACTTCCAGTGGTGGATACATTTTGATGTTTGTAATACAAAAACAGATGATCAAGTCATTAGAAAGGTACATCTTTTTCTATACATCAGAGGTATTTATTCACATACTGGAGTTGTTGTTATGGTTTGGCTACATCCCCACCTAAATCTCATCTTTATTGGAGTTCCCATAATTCCCACATGTCCTGGGAGGGACCTGGTGGGAGGTAATTTAATCATAGGGGCAGTTACCACTATGCTATTCTTGTAACAATAAGTTCTCACGAGGTCTGATGGTTTTCTAAGGGGCTTTGCCCTTCACTTGGCTCTCATTCTTCTTCCTGCCACCCTGTGAAGAAAGATGTGTTTGCTTTCCCTTCCACCATGATTGTAAGTTTCCTGAGGCCTCCCCAGCCATGCTTACTGTGAGTCAATTCAACTTATTTTCTTTATAAATTATCCAGTCTTGGATATGTCCTTATAGCAGCTTGAGAATTGACAAATACAGTTGTCTAACAAAGTGAATTTGTGACACATAAATTCTCAAAAAAAATAGACATAATAGAAAAGACTACATGGATTCATTAAATCTCCTTACAACCTCAGCTTTCGAACAGGTTTAAGAAAATATATGAGTTTGTATATTATCCAGGGCTCTTTTTTACTGTTAGAAGGAAATCGGTTTTCTCATATCAGTTTCTAACTCTCAATAGAAGATGTACAGTGATTTTCTTTTATTCTCTTTAAAACCCAACTCCTAGAAATATGGCCCAATTGATATTTTTGAACATGAACCTACCCTTGCTTCTCCTCTTTGGGGGTCTGTCTCCATTTATCCTGCATAATCCTTATGAGTGATTGGAGCAAGAAGAAGGAAAATATCTGTGCTTCACCTAGAGTTAATAAGATTATTATTTCACCACTCATAGCACACGTACCGTATGCTGAGTTCTGTGAACAACTTGGGGAAACAAAAGGAAAAAAAGACACACACATATGTCCTTGGGTTCATGAAGAAGAAAGCCAGCAAAACAAAACAAAATGAAACACACAAAACAAGACACATCAATGATGTGAAATTGCACATCCAGGTGGATGTTGGTGGGGGGGAAGCAAATATTCTCTGATCAAGATACTAATGATGCACTAGAGATTCAAATAGCATCCTTCCAGGTGGGAAAAAAACTGAGTTGGGTTATGCATAGAAATCTTGTCAGGCAACTATTTAAAATGTGGAGGTTTGTCCACAGGCAGGCATTCCCAAGTATTACGTTAAGGTAAAGAGGTGGGACTCTAGATAACGTCTATAATCCCAGCACTTTGGGAGGCCGATGTGGGTGCATCACCTGAGATCAGGAGTTCAAGACCATCCTGGCCAACATGGTGAAACCGCATCTGTACTAAAAATACCAAAAATTAGTGGTGGGCGCCTGTAGTCCTAGCTACTCAGGAGGCTGAGACAGGAGAATCACTTGAACCCACGAGGCGGAGGTTCGGAGGTTGCAGTGAACCAAGATTGAGCCACTGCACTCTAGCCTGGGCAACAAGAGCGAAACTCTGTCAAAAAAAAAAAAAAAAAAAAAAAGGTAGGATTCTAGTCCTCATGAAGGGGAAGATCCTGGCAGACCCTCATCCTCACAGGAAACTGAAACACTATTTTAGTTACTGGAACAAATATTCAAGATAGCACCCAGAAGACGGGACAGAAGGTAAGAAAATAGGACTGACTTTGCCTTCTCAGTACAAGATTAAGGAATCCAAGTACGAGAGTAGAAACTGTAGCAGGGCTGAACTGAAGCTGATGAGACAGAATATACACCATTTGCTTTTCCACTATTGCGTTGCATTTTAAGCATACTAGTCATCCCGGGACATATGTGTCAGGGTGATAGAAGGGAAGATGCAATAATGGCTTGCCTGAAACAGGAAAATATGAGTGGTTTACCCACTTACTGCTGTAAGCCTCACTTTGACTGGGAACTGAGACAGGCCTGAGCTTGATAGATAAAGAAGCCAATGCACATAAGAGGAGTGGAGGAGACTGAGACTGGACAGACACTGGGTACTGGTAGGTGATAAGACGATGTGGAACAAAAGTCCTCCTCTTAAAGTCATTTTCAGACTCCACCTATCATCATCATTTACCCAAGAATCATTCCACATTTCAGAAATTCATGGAATTTATAGCAAAGGCCTTCAGTCTCCTAGGAATGTTTAAATTTTGTAGCAATATGTTTTTTGAGTGTGCTTACACTGACTTAGTTTGGCCAATTGTGTTGTGTATTGTAAACAATCAAATGACATGGTGGGATTTCTGAGCAGCACTGTCTGGTATCTTGCTGATGGTATCTTTAATAATAGATGATACTTGATTTTAGATATAAATACATGAAAATAGTTGGAATATTGATATTGTTTACTTTGACTTTATGTTGCTGCAGGTTTGGAAATCTGAGAAAAAAACATTTCTGGAAAATATAGGAACTGCATTTTGTTTTCTGTTGCTGCATGATTCTGAACAAAGAATGACAGCAATCTATGTAGGGGGCAGGTTTCAGCACATCAAATCATCATCCTACTGGCTGTCCAGGAACAGTTACTGGATGTTTTCCTAGGGATGGCTTAATAATTTTGAGTGATTCATAAACCATATAAATTAAGTTTCAAAATAATTAAACTTCTGTTGTACAAAGTTTGCCTTCCTACTGGCGGGTATCACATTTAAATTGTAACAAATCAAATAGCATCACAAACATACAAATCTACCTATAAATAATATATGAAAAGTCATAAATAATAAATACCTTCTTATCGTATCGCAAATTAACACCAAACTCAGTTTCTTCTGTGAAATTTGTAATTTATATTTCAGTAAAAATCACTGTTTCCTCAGTATTTTATAAAAATCGGTCTGTCAAATCTTGTGTGTGTTAGACCTCAGCCAGCCGAGCTCCATAAAATGAAAACAAAGTTAAACAACTTCACAAGAGACAGAAATGGCCTTTTAAGATTCATAGGAGGGTGCCTTCTTGTCTAATCTGAGCAGCCATCATGGCAAGATTGATGTACATTGGCTGAGAACGGTTTCGTGAGGCGGCTGTCTGCTCAGTGGTACCAGAATGGAGCTATCTGTCTTCATTGTACCCCATTAACATGACCCTCTGATCTATCAGGCAAATGTCTACATACCTGCTTTATAAATTATTACAAGCGACAGTTAAATATTTCAGAACTTGTTTGGGGATATCACTCACCTTATAGATTTTAATTTATACACACTCATGATTTTAAACATTTTAAGTTCAAGAATTACTTAGAACTACTTTTATATTCTCACTTTACATGAGCTTGCTCTGCTGATAGTAATCCATCCAGTTTTGAAAGTGCAGTATATTGAAGTAAATTTTAAAAATTCAAATTATTCACTAACAAAGAGGACATTTTCTTTAACAATTAAGTAGTCATGATTTCATAGCACTATAACCAAAAAGATAAAATGTTATTCATTGTCCTTTTAATGCAAAATAATTCTGAACTAAAAAGAATGCATTCAAATCATGTTTATTTGAAACTTTTGCTTTTTTAATTACTTTTATTTACTCATTTAAATTGTATTAGCACACTGACGCACAATACTTCAATTTGCAGTAATAATGCTTTAAAAGCCCAAGGTTTTACTTTAATAATTTTAGTGCATTAATTTTTAAGAACTCAAATTGTTAAGTATTACTCATAGAACAATTATTCCGATGTTCTCCTGAACTATAAAGCTACTGTACACAAGATTGAATTGGTTATAGGAATGGAGACAGGGAACAGATTTTTTTCAATGTAATTAAAAGAAATTTGAACTGAATAAAGTTAAATGCATTTCAGATTTAATAGGCATTGTATTTACTAATAAAAAAATTGCATTCTTGAACTTACATGTCCTTGGAGAGCAGAGGCAGCTTTTCATTAATCTCCTTTTTTAAGGTTGGATGAGGTTATACAACTGAAATAGAGATATTAAAATTGAAGAGACATTCTTCATGGATTGCAGAACCATATTTGGAAGGAAATCAAATCATTAAAATATCACCAACAAATAATTAAATTTGCTTATTACATCAAAAGGACAGAACTAGAATAAAATTTATTGAGGCTACTGTGAGCCAAAGGCTTTATTTAAACTATTCTGTTATATCTTTAATACTCTTTTGTGGTAGATATTTTCTCATATATTAAAGTTTGTAAAACAGGTTTAGGGAGGTTAAGTCAATTTCAAAAATACCAAATGAGTGAGAAGTACAAATCAGGATCTTATCTAGTTCTGTCTGACTCCAGTGGCAGTGATGTGTGCGTTACATATTTGTATGTGTGTGTGTGTCAAAAGAAGAGCAAAAGAGACTTTAGAACAGATGCTGATTAAAGATCAGAGGCTGAGAAGGGTGGATCATGAGGTCAAGAGATCGAGACCATCCTGGCTAACATCGTGAAACCCTGTCTTTGCTAAAAATACAAAAATTAGCCAGGCATGGTGGTTGGTGCCTGTAGCACCAGCTACTCAGGAGGCTGAGGCAGGAGAATGATTTGAACCTGGGAGGGGAAGGTTGCAGTGAGCCAAGATCATGCCACTGCACTCCAACCTGGAGACAGAGCAACACTCTGTCTCAACAACAACAGCAACAAAAAAGAAGACCAGAAATATATTTTTCACTATCTCTTCCCATTTTTTTAGAATTTTATTGAAGTATAATTGAAATACCATAAACTACAAATATTGATAAATTTTGATACGTGTATGTCTAGTGCAAATAATGAAGATAATGAAAATATTGCATATCTGTCAACCAAAAAAATGTTATTTGTACCCCTTTGTACTTTCTCCATCCTGCCTCTTTTTACTACTTCCTCCCACTCCTAACAACAGCTGATCTGCTTTCTGTCACTATAAGTTAGTTAGTATTTTGTATAAATGGACTGATTACAGGAGTCGCCTTTTTGTTCTGACTATTTTCACTTAGGCTAATTATTTTGGGATTAATCCATGTAGTTACAGATATCAAAAATCCGTTCCTTTGTATTGTTGAGTAGTATTCCATTGTGAGGATATACTGTAATTTTTTTGTTTATACCCTTAATGGACATTTGGATTTTACTAGTTCCTGGTTATTGCAAAGAGAGCTTCATCCTTTTCCAGTAGATTAAACTCTTTTTGGAGTAGTTTTACCATTTTACACTCCCATCAGCAGTATATGAGAGTTCTAGTTCAACCACATCCTCATCAACACTTTGTATTTTTTCTTAATTTTCTTTTTTTTTTAAAAAAAATCTAGCCTTCTAGTAAGTGTGCATTGACACACTATTATAGATTTGATTTGTATTTCCCAAAGGACTAATGATTTCCAGCCTCTTTTAATAAATTTATTTGCCGTTTGTATAGCCTCTTCATATCTTGAGCACAGTTTTAAAATTTGGGTGTTTTTTCTTACTATTGTATTTTACAAGTGTATCATATATTTTAAATAAAAACTTTTATCACATGCAAGATTTACAAATACTTTGTCTAATATCTGGCTTAAATTTTTATTTTATTTCTAATGTCTTCCAAAAAATAGAAGTTCTTCAATGTGATAAAGCACCTTTTATCAATTCATTTATTTTTTAAATAAATTATGATTTTATTGTCTTATTTAGGAAAACTTTGCCTAATTCATGGTCACACAGATGTTCTCCTAAGGTTTCTTCTAGAAGAGTCTGTTTTAGATTTTAACTTTAGGTCTATGGTGCATGGTAAGGATAAAAATACCATGCATATTTCCTTTTTTTTTTAAAAAAAAAGGCCATTAATTATTTGGTTTTGTTTGTTTGTGTTTTCAGACAGAGTCTCACTTTGTTGCCCAGGCTGGAGTGCAGTGGCATGAACACAGTTGACTGCAGCCTCGACCTTCTGGGCTCAAGCAATCCTCCCGCGTCAGCCTCCATGAGTAGCTGGGACTGCAGGTATGCATCATCACGCTCGTCTAATTTTTGTATGTTTTGTAGAGACTAGGTGTTGCTCTGTTGCCTAGGTTGGTCTCAAACTGTTGGGCTCAAGTGATCAATTGTTTTACCACTGTGGTAAGCAGCCTTATGTGCAAAGCTTACTAAGCTATAGTTCCTACTTATTCAATCTAACATTAATCTAAGTTTTGTTCAAAGACGTTTCTGTAGATATTATTAAGTGAGGAAGATGATTCTAGATAATCATGGTGGGCCTGAATCAGTCAGTTGAAAAGCCTTAAGACAAGACCTGAGTTTTCCCTGAGGAGGAAGCCATTCGGCCCATGGACTGCAACTTCAGCTAATGTCTAGAATACGTGAAGTGTTTCAGCTTGCCCGCCCTCACAGCCTTCCCTGTGCCAATGCCTTGCGATAAATCTCTCTCCTCCCTCTCTTTCCCTCGCTCCCACCTTCTCTCTCTCACTTATTTACCCTACTGGTTGTGTTCTCTGGTGGAACGCTGACTGATGCTACCACCATTTCCTGAAAAAGATTATTTCTTTTCTCCATAAATTGCATTTACATTTTTGTAAAAAGATCAATTGTCTGATTATGTGTAAGTCCATTACTAGACTTTACTAGATTTTTTTTTTTTTTTTTTAAGACACGGTCTCGCTCTGTCGCCCGGGCTGGAGTGCAGTGGCGTGATCTGCGCTCACTGCAAAACTCCACCTCCCGGGTTCACGCCATTCTCCTGCCTCAGCCTCCCGAGTAGCTGGGACCGCAGGCCCCCGCCACCACGCCCGGTTAATTTTTTGTATATTTAGTAGAGACGGGGTTTCACCGTGTTAGCCAGGATGGTCTCCATCTCCTGACCTCGTGATCCGCCCGCCAAGGCCTTCCAAAGTGCTGGGATTACAGGCGTGAGCCACGGAACACGGCCGTCCATTACTCGACTTTCTTATCTGTTCTATTAGTTTGTTGGACTATCCCCCACTAACTACCATGCTGTAAGGACTACTGCATTTTTATCATATATATTGGAATCAGGTAGCATAAATTTTCATGGGAGAGAAGCTGAGATCATTGGTTTGAATCTTATTGTTCTTTTCTAATATTGATTTTCATTGTTAAAAATATACCTGAAAATACTGACTTAACTGGATCTCACAAATATATACATTTCAGAAATATATATATTACATATTAAAAATTTAGACAATTTTAGTTAATAATAATGCTCATTTCTATCATATGGCTACTAGTTTTCTATATGCATAATCTGTTTATTATTCTCCCTTTTCTCTTTTCCTGGGAAATGAAAACGTCAATTTAGAATACTTTATCCAACACAATTTTTTTTTTTAAATAAATGTGTTGTAAAGCCTATGTAATTACTTAAGATTTAAGTCTTTACAAAGACTATCAAACATATATAGATTGGAAAGAGTCATCACTTGCAGAGCAACACTATAAGAAATGGTAATAAAAAAGCTCTCGGCAGGAAAATGATGCCAGATAAAAATCTTTAAAAATGGCAAACACATAAGCATATAAAATATCCTTTTATTTTCATTTATTCAAAAGATAATTGGATGCTAAAAATTGACACACCAAAATAAAAATGTGCCATAAGAAAAGAAATCAGCTTTGACCATCTACCATGCCCAGAAAAAAAAAAAAAAAAAAAAAAAAAAAAACATGACTGTGTAAGTCAAATAAGATCTTTTCGGCTTCACACCTATCCGCACTTCCAAAACTCCCTGGAGCGCTGGGGCGCGGTGGCTCACGCCTGTAATCCCAGCACTTTGGGAGGCCGAGACAGGCAGATCACGAGGCAGGAGATCAAGACCATCCTGACTAACACAGTGAAACCCCCTCTCTACTAAAAATACAGAAAATTAGCTGGGCACCGTGAAGGGCGCCTGTAGTCCCAGCTACTCGGGAGGCTGAGGCAGGAGAATGGCGTGAACCCGGGAGGTGGAGCTTACAGTGAGCCGAGATCGCGCCACTGCACTCCGGCCTGGGCGACACAGCAAGACTCTGTCTCAAAAAAAAAAAAACTCCCTGGAGCATGTTGTTTATTTGTTTTAAGAATGTCCAAAGTATACAAAACCTATAAGAAATTTAATCAAGTGACAAGGAAGAAATAAAATGAGTACAAGTCCTTAGTGGGAAATTTTAAAAGTTGTGAATATATCCTATCAAGTAGAATCAATTCAACACAATGATTTTGTAGATTTTGCAATGTTTAATAAAACTATATATGAAAGCATTAAAAATTATGTATTAATGGGGCAAAATGAAGGTTTTTTTTCTATCTTACCTTATATATTTTGGTACTGTTTGGGGTATTTTAAAAAACATTTATTACTATTATAATCAAAATTAAAGGTATTTCAATTATTTAAAGTTATAAAATTATATTTAACTTTTTTTGTCATTATTTAATGGTGATCTAAAAGCAGTGCTTCTCAAAATTGTATGCATTAGAATCACCTGGGAAGTTTTCTCAAGCAAAATTTGCTGTACCCCATTCCCAGAGTTTCTGGTTTCAGTAGAATATGGGATGGAACCAGAATATATCCAATTTTAAGATGTCATCAGATCATGTTCATGTTCATTTAAGAATCATACTTTATGAACCAGAGGACTGCAGTATACATTTGGTGTGTCTTTTGTCAAGAAAGTATCAAGGATGGTGATCAAGTTATATATATCTAAGCATGTAATTGTTCTTCAGCATACACAGGGGATTGGTTCCAGGACCCCTACCTATATTCAAATCCACACATACTCAAGTATCACAAAAAGTTAGCCCTCTACATATGCAAGTTTGGCATCTTGTGAATACTATTCAATGTTTTGTTGAAAAAAATATTCATGTATAAGTGGATCCACACAGTTTAAACCCATGTTCAAGAGTCAACCATATCTCAATTTTGTTATTGTACAAGTGTTAACACAAGTTCTCTGAGAAGGAATTTGGAGGAACAAAACTTTAATCCAGTGAATAGTTTGGAAACTTGGGAGATGCGGCTATTGGTGGAAAATGAAGCTAACAGTCTAGAGAACAAAGACAGGGTTTGGTTTTATATTAAAAGTTCTCAGGCAGGTTCCCAATCTGGTCCATTTATGCAAATGAAGAATTCAAACTTGCTTAGTTGTTGATTTTGACACAGCTGAGTCCTGATTGGTTGATACAGTTGAGCTCTGAGTGGGTCTGCCTAGGCAGATGTGCTCTGATTGATTGGCTGGGTGAGCTCTGATTGGTTGGCTTCCAAGTCCAAAAAGAGATTTCTCTGCCTGATGTTTTCTTCAGATGACAGGTGATACGGGATTCCAGCAGCAACTTATCTTGGCACTAAACACAGAAACTTGTGTGGCTTAAAAGTGAGATCCTCTGATACTTTACATCTTTTTGATCTTTCTGAGGACACAGAGTATGTAACTGCTCCCTCAGTCAGCCATGGGGATTTTATCTGTTGGCCAGCGTAGTTGAGGCAAATTTTAACATAAGTGAAATAATTTGACTGAGCATATTAACCTTGAGTATAATTTCCTGTCAATCTCTGATAACATTTCTTTTTTTAAAGATTGCCATTGTTTGAACTAGTCTACTTTTTTTTTTTTTTTTTTTTAACTCTTTCCCTGAAAGAAGTTCTGGTTTTCCTTGAGTGAACATCCCTTGATAATCCTCATTCCAGGTGCGATGGATGGGTCTGATTCCACTGTCATGAATGAGAATGTGCTTCTCAGTCTGAGCCAGTCCAGTAGTGTGCCATGAAGCCAAGTGCATTTGGTTCATTTGCTGAAAAATTATCCAATCCAGACCCATTAAAGTAGTGGTAAACAAATCCAGGACTTCTGAAGCTTTCTGCTTACGAGGTCAAAAATTCAAGATGAAATCCAAATAGCCCTAACAGCCATGGTTCATCATGTAGAGATTACTGAGACTGAAACCACAAAAAAGAAGGTAGAAGGGAAAAAGACAGTTGTGTGTGTGTTGGGGGGGCTAGGGAGTGTGTTGCATACTTCAGATGCAGCAATCATTAAAATACCCTCGTTTTTACACAGAAATTTAAATCATATAACTAACTAGAGTGTCTCTCTCCTTCTCCCTCAACTCTACATTTATATATATTTTATTTTCTGTGTCCTTATTTAGAACAGGATTTTTGTCACCTTCAGTGAAATATTCTAGTGAGTACAGATTGATTCTGGTTTGTATCATTCGACATATGAATTTGTTTCCTATTGAAATCTTTAAGAAATATGCATTTTAGGAAGGACATTTAAACAAATATTATATTAGGTAGTATGTCTACTTAAGAAATATTTTTATGCTGCATTATTTTACAGCTCAGGAGATATTTTTCCCTATTTTACTATTCTTATTTTTTCCAGGATATTTCTTATGTAATTTCTGTGGCACTTATGTACTATTTATTTTCTTGTTTTCATATATTCACATTCTCATTGTTTTAAGTATTGCCATATTGTTTTCTTTCTTTTGTGTGTGTGCGACGGAGTCTCACCCTGTTGCCCAGTCTGGAGTGCAGTGGCACGATCTTGACTCACTGCAACCTCTGCCTCCTGGGTTCAAGCGATTCTCCTGCCTCAGCCCCCTAAGTAGCTGGGATTACTGGCATCTGCCACCATGTCCAGCTAATTTTTGTATTTTTAGTAGAGATGGGGTTTCACCATGTTGGCCAGGCTGGTCTCAGACTCCTGACTGCAAGTGATCCGCCCAACTCGGCCTCCCAAAGTGCTGGGATTACGGGAGCAAGCCACCGCACCCGGCCTTACCATATTGTTTCTTTTAGCAGGTTCTCATGCGTATCTCGTCTAGTCAACATGGTTTTCATATTATTTCTGATTCTAAAGATAATCATAAAACTGATTTCTAATTTTAATCTATTTTATTATTTTATTTCATTTTATTTACTTCATTTAAAAAACAAGGGATTACTTTCTAAAATTTTTTGATTTCTAAGAAAAATGCTTTTTGTACATAAGTTTTTTCATATCTCCTTCTTTTATGCTGTGAAATATTTTCCCCCCATGTCAATCCTTAAAAATATTTGAATCACATTTTTTTACCTCAAGGTAAAATGCCTGTATTCTGAGAAATTTAGCTTCTCTCAAGTTGCCGTTAGGGTACTCCATTCAAATTTGGGTTGGTACTTGGTAAATGGGTACTTACCTGACAAGTTTATCATTCTACTTGTTTGTAATAAACAATTTTAATTAAAAATTCATGTCACAAGCAAACTGCTTGCCTATTTCACACATTTCACTTCATGTATACTTAAAATAGAGGAAAGAAACAATATTTATCTCCTGGTTCCTTGTAAGTGAATTGTAAATAAAATTAAATATAATTTAATGCATTTTCCTTTGCAAGTTAAGGGTCTAGTTTATTTTCTTTCTCTACTTCCATTCCTAGAATATAGAAAATGATAAAAAGAAACATCTATATTATCTTTTACAAATATTTGTACCCATTTTAATATTGAAATACTATAAATGAATCATATAATTTTATGCATATCATTCAAATTATTATGCTTTAAAATGCTTTTGGTAATATGACACAGTGCTTTCGGACTCTGATAATTTCTCTCAGAACAATTTATTTCCATTAGAGAATAAACTCCTTGCATGTATATATTACCATATAAATGGAATTCTTTATACCCTTTATTGAATAAGTCATCTTACTACTGTATAATTTATATAGAAGTGTGGCTTATGATATTGTTTTGAAAGGTTTGGTTTAATGTTTTGCTATGAATATATTTATATATTGCAATTTCATTACTTAGATCAAGTTTATTGTGGGGGACAAAACAATATCAATAATTTCCTTTACAAAAATGCTTCTCCAAATCAAAATATTTATAAATAGCTTCCATAAGCTAGTTCACAATTCTGTAGGTAAATATGAATAATAAAAACTGTATGCAAATCCTTCAGTTTTACTGTTCTATAAAATCACAATGGAAATAGATTTGACTAGTGAATTGGAAAAATGTTAACCAAGTAAAAATGCTAGTCTTTCCTAACATATCTTCTTCCACATAGAAAGGATTTTATCAAAAACAGAGCAACATAGCACATCATAATTAACATTTCAATAGTAAAATAATTTAACTGCTTAATTAAACTACATAATTTACATGTTTTGATATTAAACTGAATACAAATATAAATGATGCATAAAGTTTCATAGTTGATTTTCTTAGCAGTGGAATTACACATTTTGTAATATTTACCTTATACCTAAGCCTCTAGTTCACATTTTAAAATTATTGTATCAGTAATATTTTCACTCAGGGTCTGCTATCAAAGAGACAGATAAAAAGAAATTTGATCTTTTTTTCATAAAAAATGTGAATTGTGAATAAACTTTTAAAAATAGTATAATAGGTTTAATGGTAGAAATATATAATATTTTCTGGAACAGGAAACTTGAAAATATTTTATAAGCTAAGCACATAGTTAGTGGTAGTAATGTTTCTTTGTTGGCATGTAATTAATTGTGAGAGAAAAAAACAATTTCCAAATGATTTATGTTCATTACATAACTTTCCATAGACAGTTGACCCTTGAATAACTTAGAGCTCGGGGGCACTGATTCCCCACACAGTCAAAAATCTGCATATAGGTTTTGACTCCACCGAAACTTAACTACTAAT
Organism: Piliocolobus tephrosceles; assembly: GCF_002776525.5. Taxonomy (NCBI): domain Eukaryota; kingdom Metazoa; phylum Chordata; class Mammalia; order Primates; family Cercopithecidae; genus Piliocolobus; species Piliocolobus tephrosceles. The sequence continues at coordinate 58,994,513 of NC_045452.1, read as the reverse complement.
AGCCTACTGTTGACTAGAAGCCTGACCAATAACATTAGGTAATCAACTAACATGTATTTTGTATGTTATACACTGCATTCTTAAAGTAAGCTGGAGCAAAGAAAGTGTTACTGAGGAAATCATAAGAAATAATCTGTTTACTCTTCATTAAATGATAATGGATCATCATAAAGATCTTCATCCTTGTCGTTTTCACATTTAGTAGGCTGAAGAGGAGGAAGATGAGGAGAGATTGGTCTTACTTTCTCAAAGGTGGCAGAGGTGGAAGAAAATTTGTATATAGGTGGACCCACACAGTTTAAACCTGTGTTTTGCAAGGGTCAACTGTATACTAAGAAAAGTTACTTTAAATATTTTGATGTGGTCTCAGGAGAGGAATTATGCTAATTTAAAGTTAAGACTTAAGTCATGAAAATAGAAAATAATTCTTGGAAATAATTAATGCATAGGTAGAAAAATACTATATTCTTTTACTTGTTTGTTTTGCAAGTGTTTTCAACATGCTTGTTACATTCCTGCAAGGTCAATGTGGAACTTTACATATAGTATCCCTTTAATATAATTTTTTCAGCTTTTATTAGGAAACCTGAGGGCAAGCATACTTTTATGGGTATAGAATTTTGAAGCAGTGAAGTGTTATAATTATCTTCACATGTTTCGTCTTTGCTCTTTGCCAATTTACATAAAATGTTATTACCAGAATAACATTTTCAGTAGAGTTTTCCCAGTATTTTTATTCAAAATAGTATGGTCTTTTCAACATTTTTGAATACTTAGAAGAAAATATAAAAACTTAGCTTCCAATCATTATCTTGCTGAATATTTCTGATATATTTGATACTGGTGATCACATTCTTTTTCCTTAATTCCATTCACTTTCATATCAACACACATTCTGGGTCTGCTCCTAATGCTGAATAAATCTTAAATGTAGATACAGCTTAGAATTTTAGCCTTGCTTTACCATTCTCTAAATTCATTCCTGGGACCGCATCTGTCATGCGCGTCCCTGTGAAGAGACCACCAAACAGGCTTTGTGTGAGCAATAAAGTTTTTTAATCACCTGGGTGCAGGCGGGCTGAGTGCGAAAAGAGTCAGCTAAGGGAGATAGGGGTGAGGCCGTTTTATGGGATTTGGGTAGGTAAAGGAAAATTACAGTCAAAGGGGGGTTGTTCTCTGGCGGGCAGGAGTGAGGGTCACAAGGTGCTCAGTCGGGGAGCTTTTTGAGCCAGGATGAGCCAGGAAAAGGACTTTCACAAAGTAATGTCATCGCTTAAGGCAAGGACCAGCCATTTGCACTTCTTTTGTGGTGGAATGTCATCAGTTAGGCGGGGCAGGGCATTTTCACTTCTTTTGTGATTCTTCAGTTACTTCAGGCCATCTGGGCAGATGTGCAAGTCACAGGGGATGCGATGACTTGGCTTGGGCTCAGAGGCCTGACACCTAGGACATCTAATTAGAGAGTGCCCAAGGAGGTTCAGCATAGTCCTGCCAGCAAAGATTATTTATTTACTTTAAGAGGAAATTGTCATTAGCGGTTTGGGGTAGCACCAGGAGATATCAGCTTTGATGGCGTGAAGAAACAGTGTACACTGGCAGTGTAAACACGAGCAGGGCATTTATGAGTAGTTGAGAACGGTGAACAGGAGTATGACTAGACAGAAGATAGTAGGGATGACAAGTTTTTTGGGGTGCAGTTCCAGTTGGTCTGGTGTCTGCAATGAGACTGGGGCCTAATAAAAAGGAGCATCTATACGGGAGCTTAAATGGGCTGGAACCTGTAGCATTCCAAGGACAGGCCTGAATTCTGAGAAGGGAATGTGGTAAAAGTATTGTCTAGTCCTTTTTAAGTTGGTGGCTGAGCTTGGCGAGGTGTGTTTTTAAAAGACCATTAGTCCGTTCTACCTTTCCTGGAGCTTGAGGACGGTAAAGGATATAAAGGTTTCACTGAATACCGAGAACCTGAGAAACTGCTTGGGTGATTTGACTAATAAAGGCTGGTCTGCTATCAGACTGTATAGAAGTGGGAAGGCCAAACCGAGGAATTATGCCTGACAGAAGGGAAGAAATGACCGTGGTGGCCTTCTCAGACCCTGTGGAAAGGCCTCTACCCATCCAGTGAAAGTGTCTACCCAGACCAAGAGGTATTTTAGTTTTCTGACTTGGGGCATGTGAGTCAAGTCAATTTGCCAGTCCTGGGCAGGGGCAAATCCCCGAGCTTGATGTGTAGAAAGGGAGGGGGCCTGAACAATCCCTAAGGGGTAGTAGAATAGCAGATGGAACACTGAGAAGTGATCTCCTTGAGGATAGATTTCCATGATGGAAAGGAAATCAGAGGTTCTAAGAGGTGGGCTAGTGGCTTGTAACCTACATGGAAGAGGTTATGAAATGGTGACAGAATAGAATGGGCCTGTGAGACTGGAAGGAGATATTTTCCTTGGTCTAAGAACCATTTGCCTTGTGTGGGAAGAGATTGATAAGTGGAAGTTTCAGCAGGAGAGTAGGTGGGAGTGACCGATGTGAAGGAGGAAAACTGCCATGAGGGAAAGAAGTTGGAATGCTAGCTGCTTTTTTAGCTGACTTATCAGCATAAGGGTTGTCTTGAGCGATGGTGGGGGAAAGAAAATAGATTTTGGAAGTTATGAGAACTGTAGAGTGAGTTGAGCATAGTTTGTGATTTTTAGGGCGTCTAACAGTATTAAAGCAGTGGCAGTCGCTGCACACAGACATGAGGGCTAGGCTAAAACAGTAAGGTCAAGTTGTTTGGACAGAAAGGCTGCAGGACACGGTCCCGGCTCTTGTGTAAGAATTCTGATTGCACTAACCATGCTAGGAAAGAAAGGAGTTGTTGTTTTGTAGAAGAGATTGGGGTTTGGGCGATTAGCTGGACACGATCAGCAGGGAGAGCACATGTGTTTTTATGAGAATTATGCCGAGATAGGTAACAGATGAGGAAGAAATTTGGGCTTGACTGAAGTAATTGGGGCTGTCTGCAAAGCCTTGCGGCAGTACAACCCGGGTAATATGCTGAGCCTGATGGGTATCAGGGTCAGTCCAAGTGAAAGCGAAGAGAGGCTGGGACGAGGGGTACAGGGGTATAGTGAAAAAAAGCATCTTTAAGATCAAGAACGGAATAGTGAGTTGTGGAGGAAGGTATTGAGGACAAAAGAGTGTACGGGTTGGGCACCACAGGGTGGATAGGCAGAACGATTTGGTTGATCAGGCACAGATCCTAAACTAATCTGTAAGACTTGTCTGGTTTTCAGACAGGTAAAGTGGGGGAATTGTAAGGAGAGTTTATAGGTTTTACAAGGCCATGCTGCAGCAGGCAAATGATAACAGGCTTTAATCCTTTTAAAGCGTGCTGTGGGATGGGCTATTGGCGTTGAGCGGGGTAAGGGTGATTAGGTTTTAATGATATGGTGAGGGGTGCATGGTCAGTCACCAAGGAGGGAGTAGAGGTATCTTATACTTGTGGGTTAAGGGAGGATGCGAAGGAGGCTTTGAACTGGGGGAGAAGGCAGCAATGAGATGAGGCTGTAGCCTAGGAATGGTTAGGGAAGAAGATAATTTAGTTAAAATCTCTTGACCTAATAAGGGAGCTGGGCAGGTGGGGATAATTAAAAAGGAGTATATAAAAGAATGTTGTCCAAATTGGCACCAGAGTTGGGGAGTTTTAAGAGGTTTAGAAGCCTGGCCATCAATACCCACAACAGTTATGGAGGCAAGGGAAACAGGCCCTGGAAAAGAAGGTGATGTGGAGTAGGTAGCCTCCCTATTGATTAAGAAGGGGACGGACTTACCCTCCAATGTAAGAGTTACCCAAGGCATCTGTGATGGTCCAGGAGGCTTCCCAGGCAATGGGGCAACGTCAGTCTTCAGCCTCCATGCGACGGCAGACTACACCGCAGCGTCCCACGGGTCACTGCTGGGGGCATGCAAACCCCAGGAAAGCGGCCACGAGTATGGCCAGGCGGGCTGTGGCTTGGGCTCAGAGGCCTGACAGTATCATCCATTCTCACAGTTACGTGACTTACATTGATATGTTCAAATCTGAAATCTCTATCTCCATTTATATCCTCTTCCAGAATTTTGGATCCCTGAATCCAACTTCTCATTTGTCAACCTATATTTTCAACTGTACAATTTGTGGTACAGGTATCTTCAAAGTTAACTTATCCCAAATCAAAATCACATTCACCCAAGAACTAGTGGTTGCCACTTCCCTATCTTAGTTATATCCATCTATCCATCACTCTTTTATTTTTCCAAATTGTAAACCTAAGAGGTATCCTTGGAGCATCCCCCCCTTTTTTTTTAAACAGAGTCTTCCTCTGTCACCTAGACTGAAGTAGTGTAGTGGCATGATCTCAGCTCACTGCAACCTCTGCCTCCTGGGTTCAAGTGATTCTCCTGCCTCAGCCTCCCAAGTAGCTGGGATTACAGGTGCATGCCACCACGCCCAGCTGATTTTTGTATTTTTAATAGAGACAGTTTTCACCATGTTGGCCAGGCTGCTCTCAAACTCCTGATCTCAGGTGATCTTCCCACCTCGGCCTCCCAACCTGCTGGTATTACAGGCATGAGCCACCACACCCAGCCCCTTTCTTATTTTATACATTAACTAATGCATCAAGTTTTTATTTTACTTTCAAGTAATTCTCACATCTGTCACATTCTCTCAAATTATACTCCTTTGGTCCCAGCTTAAACTCGCATAACCTCAGACATAAAATATATTTATTGTCTCATAACCATTCTTTCAATACTTACATTTCAGCATTATCTTCCAGATCACAGCTAGGCTGACCTATATGAAACGCAAATTTGATAACATTTTTCCTCAGTTACCAAGTACTCCAACTCTACTTTAGGATTAATCAGTGGCCCCTTAGCTTGAAAAAAAAAAAAATGGATCTTCATGACATTTCTGAGAATTGCTGCTTTTGCCTTATTTTCTCCCTCTGAACACACTTTACACTCCAGCAAAACTAATATGCATTATACTCTGAAAAAATAATGCAATGTCTTCTTTTAGCGACTTTACTAACATTGTTAATTCAGCTTGGAACAGCCTTGCTTCCAGTTCTTTGCGTAATTCCTAATTATCCATTTCCTTCCTTCTTTGTAAAACTGCAGTTCTGATAATGACTAGGAAAACATGTCCTACGGTGCTAGGAAGGCCTATAATGATAATTTGACTTCATCTGTGTCAAGAAGGTAAGGCTGCTAGATTTAGGGGAACAAAAATAGGATTCTGAATTAAATTTGAAATTCAGACTAGCTATGGGGTTTTAGTATAGCTATGTCTCACATGATATTTTCGACATACTTATACTACAAATTTATTTGTTTTTCACATGAAATTCACTTTTAACTATGCATCCTTTATTTTATCTGGCAATCCTACAAGCATGACAAAAGGCATTGCAGAGGGTGGAGAAACCAACACAAAGATGATAGGCAATAAGAGTTGAAAATCTGGCCCACTATTATTAAATTTTGAGAGAGAAAAAAAATACCAAGTACTTTTTTCCTGCTCTAAAAAAAGTTCCAATTGTACAATCTTGGCAAAATTTTTGGTGCAAACTATTATTGCTCTTGATTAGTGAACTTATATGCAAGCCAAAGAGAGACATTGCAGAGATGTTTCAAATCAGCCTATTCCTTCTCTCCTGAATCCAAAGTTTACATACCAAGGCTTGAAAGGACAGGCATGCTAACTCTGATTTCTAGCACGTTCATGAATATTTCTGTTATTTAGCTAAAAATGATAGGCATTTTAGGAATTCATGTCTGCTTCAAAAGAGTTCTGTTGAGACAGTTAAGCAATAAACTCCTTACCTCTGATGTTTCTTCTTGGTAATTTTTCTGTCACTGAAACTTGCCATACTCCTTGATTATAAATCCTCACATGTCCATGTTGCAGTGGTCCTCATATTTACCACCCTGGGCACCTATGATAAAGTCTACTTTATCATCTTTAACAAGTGTCATACATGTTTTTTTCATTAACAATACCCAGTGAGACTTGAGAGGTCATTTGTTACCATTTTTAAGAGTGTTTTAGAGTGCTATGTTTGGATATCCTAAAAGAAAAAATAAAAGTAAGCTAAACATGAATTCCCAGCAAGATTTACACACACACAACAGAAATTTTGTTCTTTTTTTCAAATTAAGGAATCAAAGAGGCAAACTAGGGAATAAGGAGCTTTCAACTGGTTTTGGAACTAGGAAAGGCATCCATGATATTGATATGGACAGGAGGCAGGGAAATACTGGGAAGAATATGGCAGTCTCTGGTGAAGGCCACACCCTCAAGCCTGGACCCATAGCCCAAAGTGAGAACATGCATACCTGTTTTCCCGCCCGAATGTTGCCTTTTCCAAAACCACCCTGGCCCACCCGCCACCCACATCCTGTACCTGTAAAAACTCAAGGCCCCACCAGCGGAGTGGCAGAGTGGCAGAGATAGAGTGAAGGGAAGCAGCAACTGGGTGATGGGGAGAAGCAGTTTGACTTCAGAGGAATGACTTGGTGGCAGGGCTCCAGAAAAGAGTGTGGTGGTCCCCAGTGAGAGCCACTTCCCGCTGACAACCACTTCTGCTGCTCAATAAAATCCTCATTCACCACCATGCAGTTTATTCATGTGACCTGATTCTTCGTGGACACCAGAAAACAACTCGGGTACCAAGAGGGTGGGTGCAAAAGGCTGTCACCCTGACCCTCCACTGAGCTGTTAAACACTTACGCTATCCATGGATGGCAAATCTAAAAGAGCACACTGCAACACATGCCCTCTGGGGCTCCAGGGGTTGCAGGTACTCCCCACCCCCGCAAATGCTGCTGTGGGGCCTCATAGAGTTCTACTCCTGTCTGGGATCAGAAGTACTTGTCCTGGCCCCTGCACCCACTCAGCTGAGCGTTCGCACTGGCATGAGGGATTGAGACAGGCAGGCTGAGTAAATGAGCCAACCCCATTACAAGTCTCATGAAGGGGTCAAGGGAACTATCCCATTTCAATATCACTGTCAGATACCAAATTGTAAGTTGTTGGAGATGTTACAAACTAACATAGTATTTTGTATGTAGAAGGAAATATGCATTTTTTTCTTGAAATTTGTGATAGAAATCTAGATGAATTGCATTAACAGCCAATGAAGTTCATGGTGACCATTAGAGATATGCTTGAGCATAGGAAAGCAGATAATTTTCAAGTTAGGTTTACCTTGCCTACTGTAAGGCCCTTGGATGGGGATGAAAAATAAGGTACTTAAAATTGTTTTCCTGTTCTTGTGGTCCTTCAAACTGGAAGTTGAAATCTTCCCAATTTCTGAGTCTGGGAATGAGATGACATGTCTTTGAGGAAGAAAAAAAAAGAACACATTAATATTTGGATACGTTTTCAGCTATTGCTCAAAATAATTGAATATTACATATTTGGAGTGAACAGTTTTGGCTTCAAAACCCAGAAACTATTAAAATCTAGAATATGAGAAAAGTTTTGTTTTGTTTTGTTTTTTTACTTTTTGCTCTCAGATGCAAAATCAAACTTGTTATCTAAAAGAGAGGGAAAAATCCAGAATAGCAACAATATGTTCAAATGGGAAAAAAGAAAAAAAAAAATCTCTACCTAAATTTAGCAGGCAGAAAATAGAGGCAAGAATGGAGGAATCAGATACAGCCACACTGTATCCTAAAAGAGAAAATCGGATCAAGAAATTTGTCCCCTTGGGCTTGTATTTTTCAAAAGGAGAAATTCCATGGGTCTTATATTCATGAATACACTAATTACTGTTCCTTACGTTTGTTGAAGAAAGATTCACATTTTAATAAGGTAACCAAAAAAGTAAATGTAAGATATGTACCAAATGCATTATATGTCTTAACTTCCTTTAAGAAAATCATGAGGTTGATAGGATTAATCTATATATTTAAGATAGATAAACTGAGGTATGAAGAAATTAAGTAGCCTAATTTGTATAATTAATAAGCAAAAGCAATGAGATTCTAATTCATTCATCAACAAAACAAGAGCCTGAGTACTTATCCACAATGCGTATTATTGACTTTCATCATTATCATTATCAATCATCATCAACTGTATTTACTGTCTTTACTCCTTATGCAGTTTTATTTCATCCTTGGGTTTATAAAGAGAAGATGCATGGAATAGACCGTTCGCTCTCCCTATGCTGACAGTATGCTTTCAACACTCCTTAGGCTTGAATGTTCACCACAGACAATTAAGCAGGTGATAGATGAACTCTTGGCTTTCCTGGGATGTAAAATAAACTGCACTGAGTCTGAAAATATCAACATAGAGTATGAATGATGCGTCCTTGCAGGCTAGTTTGCATTTCTATCAGCCTCAAATTGGTTCTTATTGTTGAGCCATAAACATGTCACAATATTGTTTAACTGTCAACAAAGAGTATTTTCTTGCTAACTGAGCTAAATATAAATATTCAATATTATTGCCCAATTATATTTTGTTCATGATATTGTAAAATCTAACAATTAATATATTTTTGTAATAAAAATTATATTTGCAAATGTATGGTGAATTTATATATATATATGTGTGTGTGTCTATACACACATATATATATATATATATATATATATATATATATAAACATTTCAGTATATGTCAACATAATCTAAATCATATTCCTAGCACTATTTGGTGCTTATTCAGTATTTGTTGACTGAACTCATACATATTCAATGCATGCCTTCATTTTAAGTCTAACTTTATATTTTAACAATACTGACCTCTTTACTTAATGGAAAAAAGAACTCAAAATAAGTTGCATGCAAAGAATAAACACATACATATTTGTCTTGGAAAATGCAGCGCAAGCACGAGACTAACAGAGCACAGATAGAAGTAAAAAAATAATCTTAATTTATTCTGCTCTTAATTTTCTGTACTTTTTTCTACTTCAAATAAAAAAAAAAAAAAAAAGCAGACCGGGCACGGTAACTCAAGCCTGTAATCCCAGCACTTTGGGAAGCCAAAACGGGCGGATCACGAGGTCAGGAGATCGAGACCATCCTGGCTAACACGGTGAAACCCCATCTCTACTAAAAATGTAAAAAATTAGCCGGGCGTGGCGGTGGGCGCCTGTAGTCCCAGCTACTCGAGAGGCTGAGGCAGGAGAATAGCATGAACCCAGGAGGCAGAACTTGCAGGGAGCCAAGATCGGGCCACTGCATTCCAGCCTGGGCGACAGAGCAAGACTCTATCTCAAAAAAAAGAAAAAAAGAAAAAAAGAAAAAACAAACAAACAAACAAACAGAGGAAACCTTGACAAAAGTATGAGATGTTCATGGAAAAGAAACACAAATTTTCAAGTTACTCCTGTAAAATGTAGGAATGGATGAAATGTTAGGTGGAGCATTAGCTATAATAGACATGTTTTGTTTCTAAAAGCAAAACAAAACAATTGAGTAACGGATATATAGGTGTCTCATTATTTTTTGTACATTTATATATTTTCAGGTATATTTTCATTTTAAAATAAAACATTAGAAAATAAAAATTTATGATGTGTGAGAGAAATAATAGTATATTATATAATGTATTTAAATCTAAAGCCTGGCAAATGTATTATATAGCTAATTTTCAAATGAGCAGTGAAAATAATTCTTTAAAAAATATATTATTTATTTAGAAGTCTGGTACTAAAAATTCAGTAGGGCTCTTTGAATCCTTATATGAGCATTGTCAGCATTTGCATAAAATTATGTCAAAGTATTTGAAAAAAATGTCATCAGGACATGAATATGTATACCACAATATAAAAAAGTTCAAATGGGACATGACTTTTGAAATGAAAAATATAATAAATTGTTTAATCAACCTAATCAGGGTAACCGGATGATCACTAAAGAAAAATTTACCTGTGAGAAAGCCATAACCAGTGATTATAAGAAGAGATGAAGAATCGTATATTTGGAGTTCATGACATTAAAATTTCTATGAGGTATATCATGTCACATTACCTAAGTTTCAAAGTCTATATGTCTGTACCATTCACAAAGAATCTTTCTATGTGCTGAACCTGTCTGCTGACTGGGACACTATGTCAGCGATGCCAGGTTTACCGAGAGATGAGAGGTGTAATAGCATAAACTCGGAAATGAAGAATATAAAGTCAATCAGAGGGAAAATATGGGAAAGTTGCTACATATAGCAGGAACAGGAAATACAAAGGGTTTAAAAGAGATGAATCACTTTTACACAAAACAGCAAGGAAGCTGGTGCACGCCAATCATAATAAACAGTGGAGAGGGCAAGAGAAGTATGAGAGATGGCTGAGTTAGCAAGGGGCCGAATTATGTCAGTCATGATATTTAGTTGTATAGGTATTTTAAAATTTGGAATGGAGAGGCTATTCAAAGGTTTGAAGCCAAAGAAGTGACATAATCTGAAGTATATTTTCAAAGTTTATTTTAGCTGCAAAAGTGAAAAAATGGAGACCAACAGAACACTATAGCAAGTAGACCAGATGAAAATGATGGTGTCTTGGAACAGGATTGAGTGAACAAGGATGAAAAAAAAAGCAAACAGATTGAAGATATATTTAGGAGCTACAATATGAGAAAAGCAATCGTGTCCTTGATGAGTATGGTAAGAAACTCTATTTATCAGTCATACAGTTTTTTTAATAAAACACTTAACCATTTTGTTTATTCTTTCATTCATTTTACATATATTAATCATTCACCAGGTGTTGGACACCTTTCTACGTCAGTAGTGAAACTACTCTGTCATTCTAGCACAAAGAGATGAGTAGTAAACACAAAAGCTAGGTAACATATTTACTAAGTAAATTACACAGTATTGTAGAGAGTAATAAATGAGGGTAAAAGTAAAACTAGGTGAGGGACATTGTGAGCATAAAATAGGCAAGCCAAAGAATGAAAGAGAATGACAGAGTGGGCCTTATTTTGCAGATGACATTTGAGAAGAAGATTAGATGAGGTGAAGAAGTTAGCTACATACAAATCAGAGGGAAACTCAAATTAGGCAGAAGTACTAGGAAGGACAAAGGCCCTAAACTGACAAAGGCCTAGAATTTTAAAAACAATCCATCAAAGCAGAGAGTCATTGCGCCCGAAGCAGAGCAAATGTGGAGGAAAATAATATAATTTGAGGTCAGAGTGCACAGAGAGAGGGGATTATATCCTGCAGGTCCCTTTAGGCCACTGGAAATACTGGGAGAATTGGAAGCCATTATAAGATTTTGAGTAGATAGTGAAATTATCAAACATTGCAAAGAATGCCTCTGGCTGCTGTGTCAAGATTAGATTCTAGTAGGGCAGTGAGGAACTAAAAACCTATCCCAGAGAGTAAATAATCAAGGAGAGAAGGGTTGGTGGTTTCCTCTAAGGTAGTAACTGTGGATATGATAATAAGTAACCAGATTAAGAATGTATTGCCAATAGAGGAGAGTATTTCCTGTTGGATTGGATGAGATTAAGAAAGAAAGTAGTATTAAAATGATGCTATTTATTATTTATTTATTTTGCCTGCCCTTATTTTTAATAAGAAAGTTCTGGAGGGATTGAGGGTTTCTTTTAGGAATAAAAAAAAAAAAAAAGTTCAACTTTAAATATGCTAAATATCTGAATGGAGAGATCGGTAAGTACTTTATACAAATTTGCAGTTCAGAAAGGTTTGAATGGAAGATATAATTTATGGGGTCATTGGCATACAGCTAAGAATGAAAGCTGTAAGAATTGAGAAAACTGTAGACAGTGCCCATACGTGATTCTTGATTATGAATTTAAAGTGAGACCACTCAGCATAGAGAATAGATGGAAAGTTGGATTTGGATCGGGCTGTGATAAAATACGAGCAAAGGAGAGAATAGCAAAACACAGGCAGAGGACACATTTCTAGCTGTGCTCCGTGTACTTTCACGAGGTTCCCATTTCTTTTTTTTTTTGCTTAGCAGTACCAGGTTGCCCAAAGCCAGCTTTATCCTTCCCACCTAAATTAATTGCTGGAAAAAGCTTGACACTCAGGTGTGGATTTCCTGATTTTCAGTTTTGAAGGGATTTTATTTTGTCTAATTTTATCTCTAATACAGTACACTAGTAGAAAGGTAAAGTGAAATTAAAAAGTAGTTTTATCTCTTCTGTTTTGGGTAACTACATCTAGTGGCAAAGCTAAGCAAAGAGCAAAAATAAATAAATAAAAGCATAACTCTCACCAATAAAAAAAGCTACATTATTTTCTTCAATGCCTGAGAAAAAGATTTGCTAGCATTTCATAACATAAATAAGAATAGGAGAAAAGCTACGAACGTTCTTTTAGTTGTCTCTCTGTATGTGTATGGTGTGTTGTAATAGACGGCTTTTGTTGCAATAGATGGTTTTTATTACCTTAAGGTATGTCCCTTCTATGCCAGTTTTACCTAGGTTTTTAATCATAATGCTTTTTCTGCCTTTATTGAGATGATAATGTGATTTTTCTTTTTAATTCTGTGTATGTGGTACATCACATTTATTGACTTGTGTATGTTAAACCAACACTACATCCCTAGTATAAAACCCACCTGATCATGGTGGATTATCTTTTTGATATGCTATTGATTTGATTAGCTAGTATTTTGGTTGATGATTTTTGCATCTATGCTCATCAGGGATATTGGCTATAGTTTTCTTTTTTTGATACATCCTTTCCTGGTTTTGATATTAGTTTAATACTGGATTCATAGAATGGTTTAAGGAGAATTCCATATTTCTCTGTCTTTTGGAGTAATTTCAGTAGGATTTTTACCAATTCTTTGAATATTTGTTGGAATTTAGTTATGAATTCATCTGGTCATGGACTATTTTTTGTGGGCAATTTATTACTATTTCAGTCTCACCACTTGTTATTGGCCTGTTCAGAGTTTCTATTTCTTCCTGATTTAATCTGGGACGGTTGTATATTTCCAGGAGTTTATTCATCTCCTCTTGGTTTTCTAGTTTGTGTGCGTGAAGGTGTTCACAGGAGCCTTAAATAATCATTTGTATTTCTATGATGTCAGTTGTAATATTTCTCATTTCATTTTTATTTAGCTTATTTGGATCTTCTCTTTTCTTATCTTGGTTAATCTTGCTAATGGTCTATGGATTGTGTTTATCTTCTCAAATAACCAGCTTTTCGTTTCTGTTATCCTTTTGTTGTTGTTGTTTCAATGTCGTTTAGTTCTGCTCTGCTCTTCATTATTTCTTTTGTTCTGCTGGGTTTGGGTTTGGATTGTTCTTGTTTCTTCAATTCCATGAGGTATGACCTTAGATTGTCTATTTGTGCTCTTTCAGACCTTTTGATATAGGCATTTAATGCTATGGACTTTCCTCTTTGTACCACTTTTGCTGTATTCCAGAGATTTTGATAGTTTATATCACTCTTCTTGTTTAGTTCAAATAATTTTTTTATTTCCTTCTTGATTTCATTGTTGACCCAACCATCATTCAGGAGTAGATTATTTAATTTGCATGTATTTGCATGGTTTTGAGGGTTCCTTTTGGAGTGGATTTCCAATTTTGTTTCACTGTGGTTTGAGAGAGTACTTGATATAATTTCAATTTTCTTAGATTTATTGAGACTTGCTTTGTGGCCTATTATGCAGTCTATCTTGGAGAATGTTCCATGTGCTGATGAAAAGAATGTATACTCTGCAGTTGTTGGGTAAAATGTTTTGTAAACATCCGTTAAGTCCGTTTGTTCTAGGGTAGAGTTTAAGTCCGTTATTTCTTTGTTAACTTTCTGTCTGGATGACCTGTCTATTGTCAGTGGAGTACTGATGTCCCTGCAACTATTATTGTGTTGCCATCTATCTCATTCCTTATGTCTAGAGTAATTGTTTTATAAATTTGGGAGCCCCAGTATTTGGTGCATATGTATTTATGATTGTGATACTTTTCTGTTGGAATAATCCTTTTGTCAATATATAATGTCCCTCTTTGTCTTTTTTACTGTTGTTGTTTTAAAGTCTATGTTGTCTTGTGTAAGAGTAGCTAGTCCTGCTTGTTTTTGGTGTCCATTTGCATGGAATATCTTCTTCCACCTATTTACCTTAAGTTTATGTGGATCCTTATGTATTAGGTGAGTCTCTTGAAGAGAGCAGATACTTGGTTGGTGGATTTTTTTTTTTTTTAATCCATTCTGCCATTTTGTATCTTTTAAGTGGATCATTTAGGCCATTACATTCAATGTTAATATTGAGATTTGAGGTACTGTTCTATTCATCATGCTAGTTATTGCTGCTTGAATATTTTTTTTCATTGCATTATTGTTTTATAGGCCCTGTAAGATTTATGTTTTAAGGTGGTCCTAATTGTAATGTATTTTGAGGTTTTATTTCAAAACTTAGAACTCTTTTTTTTGTATTCATTTTTTGTAGTGCTGGCTTTGCAGTGGTAAATTGTCTCAACATTTATTTGTCTGAAAAAAGATTTTATCTCTCCTTCATTTGTAAGGCTTAGTTTCACTGAATACAAAGTTCTTGGCTGATAGTTATTTTGTTTAAGGAGGCTAAAAATAAGACCCCAATCTTTTTTGGCTTGTAGGGCATCTGTTGAGAAATCTGCTGTTAACCTGATAGGTTTTCCTTTATAGGCTACCTGATCCTTTTGCCTCATAGCCCTTTAGAGTGTTTCCTTCATCTTGACTTTAGATAACCTGATAACTCTGTGCATTGGTGATGATCTTTTTGTGATTAATTTCCTGGGTGTTCTTTGTGCCTCTTTTAACTTGGATGTCTGGATCTCTAGTGAGGCCAGGAAAGTTTTCCTTAATCATTTCCTCAAATAAATATTCCACACATTTAGATTTCTCTTCTTTCTCAGGACACCAATTATTCTTATGTTTGGTCATTTAACATAATCCCAATTTTCTTGGAGGCTTTATTTATTTAAAAAAATTATTTTTTGTCTTTGTCAGAGTGGGTTAATTTGGAAGTCTTGTCTTTGACCTCTGAAGTTCCTCTTCTGCTTGCTCAATTCTGCTGTTGAAACTTTCCAGTGTATTTTACATTTCTCTAAGTGTGTCTCTCATTTCCATAAGTTGTGATTTTTTTATGATATCTATTTCTCTGGAGACTTTTTCATCCATATTCTGGTTTTTTCTTGTTTTGTTTTTTTTAGTTTTTTGTTTGTTTGTTTTTTTAATTCTTTAAGTTGGTTTTCTCCTTTCTCTGGTACCACCTGGAGAAGCTTAATAATCAAGCTTCTGAATTGCTGATCTGACAATTCAGAGATTTCTTGTTTATTTGGATCCATTGCTGGAGAGCTAGTGTGATCTTCTGGGGTTACTATAGAACCTTGTTTTGTTATATTACCAGAATTGATTTTCTGTTTTTTTTCTCATTTAGGTAGACTCTTTCAGTGGAAAGATCTGAAACTCAAGGGCTGCTGTTCAGATATTTTTTTCCTACTGTTGATCCCTTGATGTGGTACTCTCCCCTTTCCTCTAGTGATGGGGCTTCCTGACAGCTGGACTGCAGTGATTGCTATTGCCCCTCTGGGTCTAGCCACCCAGTGGGGCTATCAGACTCTGGGCTAGTGCTGGGTAATGTCTGCAAAGAATCCTGTGATGTAATCCATCTTCAGGTCTTCCAGACATGGATATCAGCAATTGCTCCAGTGGAGGTGGGAGGAGAGTGAAGTGTACTCTGTGGGGGTCCTTGGTTGTTATTTTGTTTAGTGTGGAGGTTTACTTGAATTCTGGTTATTTTAGCAGTGAGGTTGTCATGTGGATAGACTTAGGACCTCTGGTTAGTCAAGGTGTTGCAGGCGGTAGAATTAACTGTTGTTTTCTCTTTCTTTGGAGCAGGGTTGTTCTGTTATGAGTTGTCATAATGGCTTAAGTTTGTTGGCCTACAGCCAGGAGGTAGCATTTTCTGGAGAGCACCAGCTGTGGTAGTTGAAGGGGAATATAAGCTTGCCCTAGGTTGGCCAGAATCAGTATTTGGGTTTCTCAGGTGATGGGCAGGGCCATAGAGCTCCCAAGAGTTTATGTCTTTTGTCATCGGCTACCAGGTCAGGTAGAGAAAAGCCATCAGGTGCAGGCCATTAGGTGGTTCTGAGCTCAGACTCTCCTTGAGCCAGGATTGCTGTAGCCACTGTGGGTGTGGAGAGTGGTACCCAGGTCAATGGAGTTATGTTCCCGGGATTACGGCTGCTTCTGCTGCATCATACAGGTCACCAGGGAAGTGGGGGGAAACTGGCAGTGACAGGTCTCACGCAGCTCCCAAGCAACCAAGAAGGCCAGCCTTACTTTCCCCATGCCCCATCAGTAGCATCCAGTTTATATTCGGGCAGCCGGTGAGCAGGGCTGAGATTTTGCCCCAGGCTACAAGACTTCCTGATGAGAAAGCAAGCTGGGCTTTCAGAACTCAACCCTCCCCACTGCTGGCACCATTGGCTGTGGCATCTAAACTTGTATGTGCACTTCCCATTTGTTCCCCCTAGATTCTGCTCAGGAAAATTCATGCTTAGTCAAAATTATTACAAAATTCAGCTAAAAACATCCATCATCTGGTGGTACCTTCCCAACTGTGTTGGCTGCCTTCCCCAAGGACCCCTGTGAGTTAAAGCTTCTCTGGGCTAGAGCTGGGGACCAGGAGTGCCTACAGAGCTCATCCTGCTGCTTCTGCTTTTATATTTCACTTGGCGCCCTATATCTGTTTCAGCTCTAGGTGAGGTTCAATCCTTTTCCTGTGATCTGAGCTGTGTCGTGGAGTTTGCAGTAGCAAACTGCTTCTTTCAGAGGGTTTGTGAATTCTTTCAGTTTTCATGGTACTTTCCTGTGGTGGTTCTTGGAGCAAAGTTCACAATGTGAATCTCCACATGCTGTTCTGTACGTCCAAGAGTGAGCTGCACATTTGTCCTGTCTCCTATCCATCATTTTATTTTTTCCAAAACCAGAAAACACCATGAACTTGATGTGTGTGACTTATGTGAATATGAGTCATATGATATTGGCTGATTGGGAATGGATCCAATAGACTTTATAGATTGATGGAAATATTCTACATCATTATATGAGTGGTAGTTACAGTTACTTAAGTAAATATGTTTATAAGATCTATCAAGTTAAATAAGATTTGTGCATTTTATTGATTTTTATATCTCATTAAAAATAAAATGACATGAAAGCATAAACTCAACAACAGAAACTGTAACTAGTTACCTTCATACAATGTTTTTATCAGTAAACAGGGGAAGAATAAAAATAACTTAAAATAACACAGGTGTTTTCAGTAGACCTGTGTTTGAGACCTAGTTTTGCCACATGCTCCCGGTGTGGCTTTGAGAAAAGTAATTAACTTCTCCAATTAATTGCTCTTAGCTTTACCATCTATAAGGTAAGAATCATGAAAGTTCCTACCTCACAGAGTTGTTGTAATACTTAAATAAAGGGCATAGAACATTTACCTGTACATGGCATATAAAAAGAGTACAATAAAAGTCCCGATACTATCTTTGCCTTCAAAATTTAAGACAAGAATATTAGATTTGGCTGAAAACTGTCATGTCTTTAATGTTTAAATAGTTATTAGTTAAAATTAATTGAGATATTCTGAGTACTAGAGCAAAATTTTATTTTAAAAAATCAACAAAATAGAGTCATAATCACAAATATAATTGAAATAGCATAAAATAATACCTAGAAGCATTAATCTTCTTGAAGTCTATTTCATAATAATGAAAAGCTGCCAAGACCCATATTTTATTTCATCCTTATCAAATTCTCAATATTTTCAATGTTTTTCACGTCACTCAAAATGATGGAGTTTGAGTTCTATTTTATTAAGGCAGAGCACAGGGCATAGTCTTATCATCAAGGAAATCTAATAGTAAAAGGAATCAATGTATCCTTAACACTTTATTATTTCCCAGAAAAAAATGCATTTCTCAGAGAATTTAATTTATCCAAATATGAAAAAAAACTATGTAATAAAATTTAAATAATTATTTAAAAAATAAATGCATTAAATTATTTCACTTTTTTTTTTTTTTTTTTTTTTTTTTTTTTCTTGGGAGACAGAGCCTCGCTCTGTCTCCCAGGTCAGAGTGCAGTGGTGCCATCTTGGCTAATTGCAACCTCCACCTCCCGGGTTCAAACAATTCTCTGACTCCGCCTCCTGAGTAGCTGGGATTACAGGTGCCCGCCATCACGCCTGAGTCATTTTTGTACTTTTAGTAGAGATGGGGTTTCACCACGTTAGCCAGACTGGTCTTGAACTCCAGACCTCATGATCCACCTGCCTCAGTCTCCCAAAGTGCTGGTATTACAGGCGTAAGCCACTGTGCACCGCTTAGTTTATCTCACTACCTGGGTTATGGGATCATTCATACACCAAACCTCAGTGACCTACAATTTCCCCATGTAACACATCTGCGTATGTATCCCCTGAGTCTAAAATCGAGTTTGAAAAGAGAAGTAAAATCCAATAAAAATCATTTTAAAAGTATAGTTTACAAAGTACAAAAATATCTTCATATTTGTTTCATGATTTCCAGGGGAAGAAAGTTAGATAATGAAGAATGAAATAATTTGAAAAAAGTTTTATGGTAAATGTTAAAAAAATAATCATTGCGTTTCACAGTTTCAGTATACGGAAAAAATTATTTTGACTCCATAGCATTTTCATTTAAATACTTTGAAAAAAAAACTCAAAATATGTTTTAAATTGTTGATGATTTCAAATATTGCAGGAATAGAAATTTTAACTTAATACAGAATGATTATCTGGCTTCCTTCTATAAAATATCTTAAAGATTAATGTGGATTTGAATTGCACAATATTCCAAATACTTCTCCCCCTTTAAAAAGAATAGTCTTATCTTTTATTTTTCTTATGCAAGAGGAAAAATCAGGAAAAAATATAGTATTCAGGAGAATCATGGCAACAATTTAAGGAAGACAAAACCAGTCTTTAGCAACCAGTATAACATATATATCATCTTTTTCTCTGCTTTAGGGTAGCTTGTTTCTATCACCTACCTCTTCCAGATCCTCCTCTTACATGCACCATTAAAACATACTCTTTCAAAAACAAGGTGATAAACTCACAAATATCTATCTATTGTTTAGAAGAAAGTTCCTTTATTTTCCCTTAAAGGAATTTGATATTCAGTGGAGAAAAGAAAATTACTTTCTAATTTCCAAGACTCAAAAAGTGTCTTAGGGAACACCTCTGTCCTTGTTTGTTTATTTTAAGGCTGATGGCCTTTTCAGAATTCCCAAAATCATAATAGGTAAAAGTATCTACTTTATGACTACATTTAAATTACATGTCAATACACAATGAATCATTTTCACATTTATGGATAAATTATAGGTCCAGTTTTGTGGTCATGTTAAAGAGAATACAGTTAAATTAAGTCAATTTGAAAGTTTGTTAATCTTTTATCATGGTGATAAATGTCTTAGTCCATTTGTACTGCTGTAATAAAATAGCATAAACTGTGTGGCTTATGAACAGCAATTTATTTTCTCATGTTCTGGGAGCTGGAAAGTCTAAGATCAAGGTACTTACAGATTCAGCATCTGGTGAAAGCTAATTCCTCATAAATGGAATTTTCTTGCTTCATCTTTACATGATGAAAGGGGCAAACAAGCTCTATTGGGCCTCTTTTCTAGGGGCACTAATTCCATTCATCAGAGCTCCACCTTTATGATCTAGTCACTTCCCAAAGTTCCCAGCAATTAATACTATCATATAAGATTAGATTTCAACCTAGGAATTTTGGGTGACACAAACATTTAAAAATGTAGCAATCAGATAGCGTGACGCCTCCAGCTTTGTCCTTTTGACTTAGGATTGTCTTGGCAATGCGGGCTCTTTTTTGGTTCCATATGAACGTTAAAGCAGTTTTTTTCCAATTCTGTGAAGAAACTCATTGGTAGCTTGATGGGGATGGCATTGAATCTATAAATAACCTTGGGCAGTATGGCCATTTTCACGATATTGATTCTTCCTATCCATGAGCATGGTATGTTCTTCCATTTGTTTGTGTCCTCTTTTATTTCACTGAGCAGTGGTTTGTAATTCTCCTTGAAGAGGTCCTTTGCATCCCTTGTAAGTTGGATTCCTGGGTATTTTATTCTCTTTGAAGCAATTGTGAATGGAAGTTCATTCGTTATTTGGCTCTCTGTCTGTTACTGGTGTATAAGAATGCTTGCGATTTTTGCACATTAATTTTGTATCCTGAGACTTTGCTGAAGTTGCTTATCAGCTTAAGAAGATTTTGGGCTGAGACGATGGGGTTTTCTAAATACACAATCATGTCATCTGCAAACAGGGACAATTTGACTTCCTCTTTTCCTAACTGAATACCCTTGATTTCTTTCTCTTGCCTGATTGCCCTAGCCAGAACTTCCAACACTATGTTGAATAGGAGTGGTGAGAGAGGGCATCCCTGTCTTGTGCCAGTTTTCAAAGGGAATTTTTCCAGTTTTTGCCCATTCAGTATGATATTAGCTGTGGGTTTGTCATAAATAGCTCTTATTATCACCAGTACCGAATTTATTGAGTGTTTTTAGCATGAAGGGCTGTTGAATTTTGTCAAAAGCCTTTTCTGCATCTATTGAGATAATCATGTGGTTCTTGTCTTTGGTTCTGTTTATATGCTGGATTACGTTTATTGGTTTGCGAATGTTGAACCAGCCTTGCATCCCAGGGATGAAGCCCACTTGATCATGGTGGATAATCTTTTTGATGTGCTGCTGAATCCGATTTGACAGTATTTTACTGAGGATTTTTGCATCGATGTTCATCAGGGATATTGGTCTAAAATTATCTTTTTTTGTTGTGTCTCTGCCAGGCTTTGGTATCAGGATGATGTTGGCCTCGTAAAACGAGTTAGGGAGGATTCCCTCTTTTTCTATTGATTGGAATAGTTTCAGAAGGGATGGTAACAGCTCCTCCTTGTACCTCTGGTAGAATTCAGCTGTGAATCCATCTGGTCCTGGATTTTTTTTGGTTGGTAGGCTATTAATTATTGCCTCAATTTCAGAGCCTGATATTGGTCTATTCAGTAATTCAACTTCTTCCTGGTTTAGTCTTGGAAGAGTGTAAGTGTCCAGGAAATTATCCATTTCTTCTAGATTTTCTAGTTTATTCGTGTAGAGGTGTTTATAGTATTCTCTGGTGGTAGTTTGTATTTCTGTGGGGTCGGTGGTGATATCCCCTTTATCATTTTTTATTGCATCTATTTGATTCCTCTCTCTTTTCTTCTTTATTAGCCTTGCTAGCGGTCTGTCAATTTTGTTGATCTTTTCAAAAAACCAACTCCTGGATTCATTGATTTTTTGGAGGGTTTTTTTGTGTCTCTATCTCCTTCAGTTCTGCTCTGATCTTAGTTATTTCTTTCCTTCTGCTAGCTTTTGAATGTGTTTGCTCTTGCCTCTCTAGTTCTTTTAATTGTGATGTTAGAGTGTCAATTTTAGATCTTTCCTGCTTTCTCTTGTAACCAAAACAGCATGGTACTGGTACCAAAACAGAGATATAGACCAATGGAACAGAACAGAGTCCTCAGAAATAATACCACACATCTACAGCCATCTGATCTTTGACAAACCTGAGAGAAACAAGAAATGGGGAAAGCATTCCCTATTTAATAAATGGTGTTAGGAAAATTGGCTAGCCATAAGTAGAAAGCTGAAACTGGATCCTTTCCTTACTCCTTATACGAAGATTAATTCAAGATGGATTAGAGACTTAAGTGTTAGACCTAATACCATAAAAACCCTAGAAGAAAACCTAGGTAGTACCATTCAGGACATAGGCATGGGCAAGGACTTCATGTCTAAAACACCAAAAGCAACGGCAGCAAAAGCCAAAATCGACAAATGGGATCTAATTAAACTAAAGAGCTTCTGCACAGCAAAAGAAACCTCCATCAGAGTGAACAGGCAACCTACAGAATGGGAGAAAATTTTTGCAGTCTACTCATCTGACAAAGGGCTAATATCCAGAATCTACAAAGAACTCAAACGAATTTACAAGAGAAAAACAAACAACCTCATCAAAAAGTGGGCAAAGGATGTGAACAGACATTTCTCAAAAGAAGACATTCATACAGCCAACAGACACATGAAAAAATGCTCATCATCACTGGCCATCAGAGAAATGCAAATCAAAACCACAATGAGATACCATCTCACACCAGTTAGAATGGCAATCACTAAAAAGTCAGGAAACAACAGGTGCTGGAGAGGATGTGGAGAAATAGGAACACTTTTACACTGTTGGTGGGATTGTAAACTAGTTCAACCATTATGGAAAACAGTATGGCAATTCCTCAAGGATCTAGAACTAGATGTACCATATGACCCAGCCATCCCACTACTGGGTATATACCCAAAGGATTATAAATCATGCTGCTATAAAGACACATGCACATGTATGTTTATTGCGGCACTACTCACAATAGCAAAGACTTGGAATCAACCCAAATGTCCATCTGTGACAGACTGGATTAAGAAAATGTGGCATGTATACACCATGGAATACTATGCAGCCATAAAATAGGATGAGTTTGTGTCCTTTGTAGGAACATGGATGCAGCTGGAAACCATCATTCTTAGCAAACTATCACAAGAAGAGAAAACCAAACACCGCATGTTCTCACTCATAGGTGGGAACTAAACAATGAGATCACTTGGACTCGGGAAGGGGAACATCACACACTGGGGCCTATCATTGGGAGGGGGGAGAGGGGAGGGATTGCATTGGGGAGTTATACCTGATATAAATGATGAATTGATGGGTGCTGACGAGTTGATGGGTGCAGCAAACCAACATGGCACAAGTATACATATGTAACAAACCTGCACGCTATGCACATGTACCCTAGAACTTAAAGTATAATTAAAAAATAATAATAAATAAAAAATAAAAATAAAATAAAAAATAAAAAAAGGAGCAATCAATATGTTTAAGTAAGTTGTCCTAATGATTTCTCCCTTATACAAACTTCATACCTAAAAACATATACTTTGAATAGTAGGCCTTATGTACAAATTAACCAATGATCACTGTGTCAGTTGAAATATAAGTAGTGCTACAATAAAAGTAGTATTTAAAATCCTTGGTCACAGAAATGAAGTTTTATTTCTTGCTCATAGTCAGGTCATTTATAGATTGGCTGTAGGCCTTCTCTATGTCATCTGCACTCCAGAATGCAGATTGACCAGGCAGCCTCTCTCTGAATACCTTCAAAATGGGAAAAGAAAAATGGAGCATCACACATGGCTATTAAAGTTGATGCACATAACATGGAAATTCTGAGTTCAACATAGAGTCAGTTGTGAAACAAAGAAAATCACAGTATTTGGAAACAAAATTACATCTACGACAGTACTTTAGCAATCATGTTGCTTTATTTCACTTTGTTTATAAATGAAGAAATTAGTCTTAAATAACAAAAGTAACTTGTCCACGTAACAGTTATTTAATCATAGTATCTGTCCCAACATGAAAATAAAATCATAGTTTTCTTTCTCTCAAGATTAGTAAACATCAACAGAAATGTTATTAGAAATTCTCCACCATGTTTTTGCAACAGAAGGAGGAAGGGAAAACCAGACAAAGCAGATGGCAAAAAATGTGTCTTATGGTCTCATCTATTATTAAATAAATTATTGATAGCAATATATTCACCATGAATTTATTTATATGTTGAATGGATAGCCTCTACTTCTTTCCATGACTAAAATAATTATTTTTGTAGAATAGATTCTAAGAAGAAAGAAATAATATTTTGAGGGGAACCCTATGTTTGTATTCAAAGTGATTTTATAAATGCTTTCTGAAAATCTTTCAACCTTTCAATCTATCTAAGCTCTGTAATTGATTCAAGGGCAGATATATCTTTTGAGTTTCTTCATTTTTCCAACTTATAATGACTTAAAATAGTGATTCATACTGTTACTTAACTCTTTTATGTGTCACTGTCATGCATTCATAGCAAGGTAGATTTCATTACCTATAAATAAAGGACCATGATTCCATTCAGCCATGAACATCAAATAGGCAAGTAATACATATTCCATAAATGACTAGTGATAAATTGTGCATTAGAAAAAAATCATTTTATACTATGAATAGCTGAAAATACTGGTTAGCCTTGTAGAGGGCATAATAAAACATATTACTCTCAATACTGCTCAATATTTATGACCTTTCATATGAAGTATTTGTTTAAAATTTTTAGAAAAATTGAATAGAAAGATGAGCTTTTTTTCTTTTGTGTGGAAGTTATGAGTTAGTGAAAGCTCATTACAATAGGCTTGGTAACAGTAATTTGAACTCAGTGCTGCAAAAGTTAATAGTATAAACCTGATGAAGTCTTCAATTCTCTTGTTTTAGGTTCCTCATTGATATAATAAAGGAACTAAACTAAATTGCAGTTGACTTTTTCTTTCCATATTTCAACAGTACAGAGTAAGAATACTAACACATTTTGCTGTTGCTATGCAAGCAATATCACCATAATTGGGTTTTGCAATGAAAAGTTAATGTGAAATAAGAAATAATATACCATTATCCAATATAACGGTGAGCAGTGTTTTTATGAGTGCTTATCTTAATTTTATTCTATTTTATAATGTAATATTATGAGCAGCCTATATAAACACATAGTGAAATATCCAATGATAAGATCTAGTCTCTATATTATTGGCAAATATATATTTAAGTCAAAAAGCCTTTACAGGCAAGAAATATGAAATCCATTAAAATCCATTTGATAGGAATTGTATTATGTACATGTCACACAATAAGCACTTTGTCCCATGCCACCATGTTTACCCAGACCTGTTATTCAGCATACTATAGCACCACAGACAAACCTGCTGGGCTCTCTCTCCTATCTTTTGAGAAAAATATTTTAAATTTTGGCAACCTCAGCTATTCCTGTCAATGTCAATCCAATAACACACTTGCGAGCAAGTTAATACTCCATTCATAAGAAACAACCCAGTTTGCACATTCACTTGATACCTCATTATCAGATTTCATTTCCTACCAGAACCTAATATCACTCTAAGGGATGTTCCTCTAAAGAATATTTATCTACGAAATAAGACCATGACTTTACTTCCATACCTAGGGAGTAAACTCCCTATACTGTGATTTACTGATGGGGCTTCCTAGAGCTCATTAGAGCCATCTCTTTGACACAAATCTTTTGAATGTTGTTTGTTCACCTGTTTTTTAAAGTACAAAGGGCAAAACATCTGCCTCCATCTTCTAGACATACTTCAGAGCTTCATTTGTTCGAGGCTGTACTCAAACATGGCAGCCTTCCTGGCTACCCAGCAAATGTGTCAGAGTAGTTTACTCAGACATGGAATGTGGCCTCCAAACTCCAAAGAGGCTGGTCAAGTGCTGTGCTTCCACATTAATGACACACAATGCAAAGTGTAGTAATTTTCCTTTACAGAGGAAATATCCTAACAAGCTCTTGCTCACAGGATGACTGGAAACTTTCCAAGAGAGAAGACCCCTGAATGTCTTTTGTGTTTCTCTCTCAACCTCTATCAAACATATATGTTAGTAAAGCATCTAGTTTTTTATTTCCTTCTCTCACCAGGTCCAGTGTCAACCAAGTAGTGATACAGTGTGATAATGGGCAGGATTTTAGGAAGATTGGTTTTTTTCACGGACTAGCCTATGCCAGACTACAGAATTGACATAGAGCTGCAGTACAAAATGGAAGCTATACTGTTGTTATCAGGTAAAAGTGAACTGCTTGTAATGGTTCTTCCAAATCACTGTAGACATTACTAGCATTTCCTAGATCAATACCACATGCTGGTCATGGGGTATTCTTGATTTGCCTCTAAAGTTAATCTGCTTCCAAGGTTAATCTGCTTTCTTTTTACGTGATTTAGTTTGAGATAGGATAGAAATCATCAAACTTTGATAACAGTTTAAAATTCCTGGCACATATCTGTTTAAAATAGATATCATATTATTTTCCATTCATTTTAAGGTCTTGTTTAACAGAGACATCTGATAAACTCAATAGAGGATTTTGGTGGGCATGTTATGTTATCGCTATCCAAATTTAAGGAGAATCTTCAAGAGTAAATTATTCACAACTGAGGCATATGAAAAGAAACATACTATTATTGTGCCAACATGCAAAAATATATATTAAATTTGTAAACCTAATTATATCTGGATTGTTAACGCCTAGTGCTAAAAATCAGTTACCATCCCCTCCATCTGAATCTTTCCTTTTATTTCTTTTTTGAAAGCCTAAATAGTACTGAATTCCATTTCCTATTTAGTAAAGACATGCATTCCATTATTGTAATGGTTGTTTTGTTTGTTGCTTTTCCTTATAGTAATTACATGCCAGCCTCCATGTAACTTCTTGAATTCTTAAGTTGGAAACACTTGTATTTGAAATAAAACTCTTAGGTGTATAACCAAATTCCTGATATCTAAAGGATGTGCAGACTTAGATAAGGTATTTGCTATTTTTAAAACTCTCATTAGTATAAGGATAGTAATAAGAAAAAAGTAGAGTTACTAACAAAGGAGTTATTCAGATTGACAATATAACCCATAAAGTCCATAGGTTATGTGTCATTAATACCAGGCATGTATTCTGGTTTTCCTAATCATTTTCTATAGAAGCATTTACAATCACAAAGATGGAAATCAGTGGGAATGAGCCAATTCAAGTCAAAATTGTATTCAAATACATGTATAACCATTGATAATTTTTTATAATATGTATTTCTTAGATATTTTTAACTATAATCACAACTATACATAATATTATGTTAAGCACAATAGTGTAGACATAACAGGATTTCGGGTTATTTCCTCAAACTTACTAGCAAAAATATCATTTTCCTACATGTCATATGTCTTTCATTAGTGGGTAGGCCATTAGAGGCCAATGAACAAAAAAACACAGGAGTCTATCTATAAAGAGACTTAACCATATCCAGCAACCTAATAACAAACTTTATCAATGCGGGCTTCCTAGTATCATGTTGGATCACAGCCCATTTCTCTCCCATGAATGTAGCACAATGGTGATTCTCAATTTATCTCATCCTGACTAATTTAACCACATGGCATACACGTTTATTTTAATTTGTGGCCCTTTAACTGGGAGTCAGTTACTGTTACTGTAAGATCAAGTTTGTCATCGTTTAGAATGGCTATAATGATTTCATAAATATTGTACTCCAGCACACCTAGCCACTGACCATTTAAGTATATCAGATCCCACTGCAATCAATATGCCAATGAGTTCTTTCTAACTGAATGGCTATGATCTCCTTGAGAGTTGTTGGCAAGCAGAATGCCCTGAAGCCCTGTTTAGTAATATACATACACCACTTACATATTGCTTCATAATCTTTTCAGCTGGCTCCTGAGTGTTGTCAGTATTCTAGTGGAACACCACTATGAGTGTCCCAAACTAGGTTAAAAAGTTCTTCTCATTATTAAGGGTAAGAGTTCAGAAAAAACAAGTCATAAGGCCCAAAATGCATTTTGCACACTGAAGCCATCAAATTGCAATCTGTGCAGCTTATAGCATCACAAATGCTGCTGCCACTGAGTACTTACAGTATGCATACAATTCAAGAATACTGTGAAAGTGTCCAAAAAAGTGTGCCTTTCTGGATGTTTTAGATTCTACTACTATTTCAAAACTACTAGGAGTAGTTCATTCTGAATATGACACAAGGCTTCTCGTAATCATCATTCTAAGTATGAATCATTAAGCCATTATATCATACCAATTATCACCCCGTTGGACATTATTCTCATTACAAAAAGTTATGAATGCATATTATTCTATCCACTTTCAGGTTTGGTGCTTGACTGCTTTGAGTAACAGCAGAGTAGCGTCTGAAATACAAATGTGTCTACTTTTATCCCAACGGGCTGTCTTCACACACAGCATCAGAGTCATTCAGCTACTCATTGTCAGCTGACTATCATATACATGGTCTGATGCAAAGATAGAATTTATTTCAAGGTTAAAAAAGAATAAATAGCATTTTGGGAGGTCAAGGCAGATCAATCACAAGGTCAGGAGCTTGAGCCCATCCTGGCTGACACCATGAAACCCCATCTCTACTAAAAAAAAAAAAAAAAAAAAAAATAGCCAGGAGTGGTGGTGGACTCCTGTAGTCCCAGCTACTCAGGAGGCTGAGGCAGGAGAATGGCGTGAATTTGGGAGTAAGCTGAGATCATGCCACTGCACTCCGGTCTGGGAGACCGAGTGAGACTCTGTCTCAAAAAAAAAAAAAAAAACAAAAAAAAAAGAATAAATATTACAAATGTAACACACAAAATATGACCCAAATTATAATTCCCATCTGCTATTGTCCAGGTGGATTGCTAGGAAACAGTAATTGATATATTCTCTCGAAATCACCCAAATAGAGTCACGTGTAAATCTTAAAGTTTGGTTCTTTCAACACAAACCATGACTCTGAATTACAATAATGAGAAACAGGGGTTTACTTTTCCTACACTTAGAAACTTTTTTGGGAAATGAGTGAGATTGTATTTTTTTTATCATCTTTACTTATTTGATTTACTCATTATTTTTACCATCGACATTAATGACAAAGAGACATATATGCACGTTGAAAAGTGTTTGTTGCACTAATGAACAACTTGAATACTGAATGATGTAGAAAATTTAATTTCCAATTTTATAGTTAATCAAGAACATTTTTGCTGTAAATTCTATGTAAATTTGGAGGTATATGTCTGTACATCCATATACTCAGAAATATAATTTTAAGTAGATAAATTGTTTCCTGAATTCGAATGTTTTATCTTACAAACTATATTAGATCTAAATCACTGTGTCAAAGACCCAAAGACATACTTTTTGATTAAGCATGTTATTTAGTTCTAAAGTTGTGTGTGTGTGTGTATGTCTGTGTGTGTATGTCTGTGTGTGTGTGTCTGTGTGTGTGTGTCTGTGTGTGTGTGTGTTTTCTCAGTAGAAATAAGCAGAGAAGCCCTTTCTGTTAGCTCAACAAAAGACCATTACCTATTGCTCCTGTAAATGGCAAACACAAAATCCTCATAAATGAATTCTACTACTATTTCAAAACATAATGTTTAGGACAACACATCTGAAAAAGGATTATACCATTGTGTCTAACTCTAAAAATCACCAAAAACAGGTAATTCAGTTAGGGAGGATTCCCTCTTCTTCTATTGATTGGAACAGTTTCAGAAGGAATGGTACCAGCTCCTCTTTGTACCTCTGGTAGAATTCTGCTGTGAATCCACCTGGTCCTGGACATTTTTTTGGTTGGTAGGCTATTAATTATTGCCTCAATTTCAGAACCTGTTATTGGTCTATTCAGAGATTCAACTTCATATTGATTTAGTCTTGGGAGGGTGTGTGTGTCCAGGAATTTATCCATTTCTTCTAGATTTTCTAGTTTATTCGTGTAGAGGTGTTTATAGTATTCTCTGATGGTAGCTTGTATTTCTGTGGGATTCACTGATGCTTTTGGAGGGTTTTTTGTGTCTCTGTCTCCTTCAGTTCTGCTCTGATCTTAGTTTTTTCTTGCTTTCTGCTAGCTTTTGAATTTGTTTGCTACGGCTTCTCTAGTTCTTTTAATTGTGATATTAAGGTGTCGATTTTAGATCTTTCCTACTTTCTTTTGTGGGCATTTAGTGCTATAAATTTCCCTCTACACACTGCTTTAAATATGTCCCAGAGATTCTGGTACGTTGTATCTTTGTTCTCATTGGTTTCAAAGAACATTTTTATTTTTGCCTTCATTTCACTATTTACTCAGTAGTCATTCAGGAGCAGATTATGTGGTCAATTTTAGAGTAAGTGTGATGTGGTGCTGAGAAGAATATATATTCTGTTGATTTGGGGTGGAGGGATCTGTAGTTGTCTATTAGGTCTGCTTGGTCCAGAGCTGAGTTCAAGTCCTGGATATCCTTGTTAACCATTGTGTCCATTGATCTGTCTAATATTGACAGTGGGGTCTAGAAATACCATTAGACCCAGCAATCCCATTACTGGCTATATACCAAAAGGATTATAAATCATGCTACTATAAAGACACATGCTACTATAAAAACATGCTACTATGTTTATTGCAGCACTGTTCACAATAGCAAAGACTTGGAACCAACCCAAAAGTCCATCAATGATAGATTGGATTAAGAAAATGTGGCACATATACACCATGGAATACAATACAGTCATAAGAAAGGATGAGTTCATGTTCTTTGCAGGGATGTGGATGGAGCTGGAAACCATTCTAAGCAAACTATTACAAGGACAGAAAAACACACACTGCATGTTCTCACTCATAGGTGGGAGTTGAACAATGAGAACACATGACACAGGGTGGGGAACATCACACACCAGGGTCTGTAGGGGGTGGGGGACTCGGGGAGGGGTAGCATTAGGAGGAATACCTAATGTAAATGACGAGTTGATGGGTGCAGCAAACCAACATGGCACATGTATACCTATGTAACAAACCTGCACGTTTTGCACATATACCCTGGATCTTAAAGTATAATAAGAAGAAGAATAATTTAATTTTGGAATAAGTGTGATGTGGTGCTGAGAAGAATGTATATTCTGTTGATTTGGAGTGGAGAGTTCTATAGATGTCTATTAGGTCCGCTTGGTGCAGAGATGAGTTCAATTCCTGGATCTCCTTGTTAACTTTCTGTCTCGTTGATCTGTCTAATGTTGCAAGTGGAGTGTTGAAGTCTCCCATTATTATTGTATGGGAGTCTAAGTCTCTTTGTAAGTCTCTAAGGACTTGCTTTATGAATCTGGGTGCTCCTGTATTGGGTGCATATATATTTAGGATAGTGAGCTCTTCCTGTTGAATTGATCCCTTTACCAGTATGTAATGGCCTTCTTTGTCTCTTTTGATCTTTGATGGTTTAAAGTCTGTTTTATCAGAGACTAAGATTGCAACCCCTGCTTTTTTTTGTTCTCCATTTGCTCAGTAGATCTTCCTCCATCCCTTTATTTTGAGCCTATGTATGTCTCTGCATGTGAGATGGGTCTCCTGAATACAGCAGACTGATGGGTCTTGACTCTTTATCCAGTTTGCCAGTCTGTGTCTTTTAATTTGAGCATTTAGTCCATTAACATTTAAGGTTAATATTGTTATGTGTGAACTTGATCCTGCCATTATGATATTAACTGGTTATTTTGCTTGTTAGTTGATGCAGTTTGTTTATTGCGGCACTATTCACAAGAGCAAAGACTTGGAATCAACCCAAATGTCCATCTGTGACAGACTGGATTAAGAAAATGTGGCACATATACACCATGGAATACTATGCAGCCATATAAAAGGATGAGCTTGCATCCTTTGTAGGGACATGGATGCAGCTGGAAACCATCATTCTTAGCAAA
The DNA here is from genome assembly GCF_002776525.5 of Piliocolobus tephrosceles. Classification (NCBI taxonomy): domain Eukaryota; kingdom Metazoa; phylum Chordata; class Mammalia; order Primates; family Cercopithecidae; genus Piliocolobus; species Piliocolobus tephrosceles. The sequence continues at coordinate 58,963,088 of NC_045452.1, read as the reverse complement.
TTATCACAAGAACAGAAAACCAAACACCACATGTTCTCACTCATAGGTGGGAACTGAACAATGAGTTCACTTGGACTCGGGAAGGGGAACATCACACACTGGGGCCTATCATGGGGAGGGGGGAGAGGGGAGGGATTGCATTAGGAGTTATAAATGATATAAATGATGAATTGATGGGTGCTGACAAGTTGATGGGTGCAGCACACCAACATGGCACAAGTATACATATGTAACAAACCTGCACGTTATGCGCATGTACCCTAGAACTTAAAGTATAATAAAAATAAATAAATACATAAATAAATAAAAAATAATTTAGAAAACAGGTAATGCAGATTTCATCCTTTAGCTACCTTCTCCTAATTAAATAGTGTTCCTTTTAAATTTTAATTTTTTAATTCTATTTTTCTCTGATCCTTTTAAAAGTAAAATAATATCATCGATTTATAGTACATTTCAAAATAGCTAGAAGGGAATATTTGGAGTGTTCCCAACACAAAGAAATAACAAATGTCTGAGGAAGATTTTAATTACAGTGATTTGATTATGACACTTTGTATGCATGTATCAGAAACACACATGTACCCCATAAGTATGTAGAACTATTATGTATCAATAAAAACAATACGTCTCATAAATGTTTTAAAATGAAAATTTTAACATCAATTTAAAAAATATACTATAAACCACATGTGTCCAACCTGCAGACAGGATATCTTTGAATGCAGCCCAACACAAATTTGTAAATTTAAAAACAATATGAGTTTTTTTTGCAATTCTGTTTTAGACCATTAGCTATCATTATTATTAGGGTGTTTATGTGTGGCCCAAGGCAATTCTTCTTCCAATGTGGTGCAGGGAACCCGAAACATGGGACACCCCTGCTGTAAATGCTAGATTGTATGTATGTGCCTTAAGAGGAGTTAATATCAAATATTATTTGTTATAAGTGGTAATTATATTAACATTATAAACTTTTTTGAAAATTTATTTAGCTACTAAAAAAAATACCTTCAAATCAATGACAAACAGAATACTGATCCAACATTTATAAGCACAAGAATGCAAAACACTTCTAATTATGCTAATTTGGTGTCCCATTGAATACTCATTTTCTCTTTAGTACAGATTTGACATATTCATGATATAAAAATAAGATCCAGATAAATCATTATTCTGATTTTACCCACCAATGAGAGGAAAAGTTAATATTTGTTTTATTCATAATCAAGATTTTGTTCATAAATAACCCACGTTAACATTCATTAGGCATGCTTACTTTTTTTTTCACATTTTTTGCTTTGTTTTGTTTTATTTTTTCAGAGACTGAGTCTTGCTCTGTCACCCAGGCTGAAGTGCAATGGCACGATCTCAGCTCACTGCAATCTTCACCCCCTGGTTGAAGCAATTTTCCTGTCTTAGCCTCCCAAGTAGCTGGGATTACAGGCGCACACCACCGTGCCCAGCTAAATTTTTTGTATTTTTAATAGAGACGGAGTTTCACCATGTTGGCCAGGCTGGTATCAAACTACTGACCTCAGGTGATCTGCCCGCCTTGGCCTCCCAAAGTGCTGGGATTACAGGTATGAGCCACTGCACCCAGTCATGTTTTTCTTTAATCATATTGGTAAGTAAGTACAATAATAAAGAGGATGAATTTAAATATTAATTAGGGGGAATGGATATCTTAGAGAAAAAATTTTGTGGCCTGAAGACATGTTAATGCTACTTACCATTTTATAGTTAATGCTACATAATATTAGGGACAATTTTTCCCTAACATTAGGGATAGTTTGAAAGATTTGAAAAGAGTTACAAATAAATTTCCTAAAACAGGATTAAAGTCTTAATAGGTCTAAGTCAATTGAAGTTAAAAAAAATCAGTAACAACTAAATTTAAGGTAAATTTATAGGATATTGTACCATGGCCAATATCCATGGTCACTTAGTCACTTAGAATATACTTTAAAAGGACATATTATTTAATATAAAATGCCAAGTTAAAGTGAAAAACAAAGTACCCTACACCTACACAGAATAAAAGATAAAGGTATTTGATTGTATAAATTAAAATTGATTCTGATTTCCAAATTAACCCACAACTTGATGAATTCACAACCTGAGGAAATATCCAGCATATTAATTTGTTCTCATTTCCTTTTATTAATGAAACAGTGTACATCTATAACATGCATCTCTGGAACTGATTAAAGTATCGATTACATTAAGACATGGTATGGGTTTTTTTGTTGGTTTCTGATGGAGAACAATGAACAAAATGATGAAGTTGAATAATCTTTTTTTTTTAGTATTTAACTGGAACAAAATAAAATATTATCTACTTTAGATCATTATATTGACTTGACCAAGTTTAATTTAACTTATGAGGGAGGACCATAATCAAATGTATCATTAGAAAATATTAAAATACCATTTAAGTATGAGGAGATATTTTAAAAAGCTATTCTTAAAAACGTATCAGTAACTAATCAAATAAATATTATAGTATATTATCATTGTAGTACAATTTAACTCAAAATTTAAGTCAAATGTATATTAGAGGTCTGAACCCATGAATTACTCTCAGAAAGCATGATAATAATCATATATATGTCATATTACAAATACTTTGAGAAAGAAAATTCTATTCAAATTAAAGTCATCTAAGCCTCTTCATTTTAATGTTTTAAATTTCTTGAAACAAAGTAGAAAATTTAAGAAAATACATGTAAAGGATAAATAAAAGCCTATCAATTAATGCATATGTTTTGCGTTCAAAAGAATTTAGAGACTAATTAACATAAAAATATTGGTTTCTAAAACCTGATTTATGATTTTTTCCAAAATATTTTTTCTTTGATATTTCCAAATATTATTATTGTTATAACCACATATAATTATTATTATAATAACCAAGTATTATTGGGTTTTTTATATTTACAATAAATGAATAGAAATTTTTCTCCATTTAACTCCATAAGAGATGTAATTTCTAAGAAGTAATGATAAGTATATGATTTATTTAAATCACCATTAATATTAAGGAAATTTCATAAAATTATTGGGAAATATTTCACTTTTGTTGGTATTTTGGAACAGATTTATAGTAAGAGAGAGAATAGATATCTATACTAGGACCATAATAAGCTGAACTAAGAGTGTAAATTTTTTACTGTAACTTTCATCCCAAATTTCTTTTATATTCTTCTTTCTCTTAGCCTTGTGAACCCCGAATATCTGAAACAGGTCTCAGTTAGTTTAGAAAGTTTATATTGCCAAGGTTGAGGTCACGCACAGGTGACACAGCCTCAGAAGGTCCTGATGACACGTAGCCAAGGTGGTCAGAGCACAGTTTGGTTTTATACATTTTAGGGAGACATGAGACATCAATCAACACATGTAAGATGAACTTGAGTTGTGCCTGGAAAGTCAAGACAACTCAAAAAAAAAGCACGAAGACTGGAGGCGGGGAGTGGGCTTCCAGGTCACGGTTAGGTGAGAGACAAATGGTTTCATCTTTCAAGCTTTGGATTAGCCGCTCCAAAAGAGGCCATCAGATATGCGCTTATCTCAGTGAGCAGAGGGGTGACTTTGAATAGAATGGGAGGCAGGTTGACCCTGAACAGTTCCCAGCTTGACTCTTCCCCTTCAGCTTAGTGGTTTTAGGGCCACAAGATTTATTTTCCTTTCACAGTCTGTTTTCCTTCTTGTTGACTTACCATGTTTTCTTTTATATTACGCTATGGAGTTGGAATTTTCTTGTATTTTGGAGTCTACAAAGTTGTTATTTTCTAAGTGAACTCTTTAATACATCGTGTTCGGAAATGTGTTTCTTCAGTGAATCATAAAGTTCTTGACAATATTTTCATATTTTGCAGATTTTTGATAGGTACTCTGCTGTTTGTCTCCTTTCTCAGTTCTTCTTTTATGAATGGATGACATCTCTCCATAGCTGGTCTTTACACAGAGACTTAATGGCCCCAGAACCATCACAAAGCAGTTGAATGTTAGCTGAGGTATCGAGTGAGTTCTGTTTTCTAAAATATTTACTTAGAGTAACACCACTTTCTTTTATTTTCACTGACTATGACTCTTACTATTTTCAAGAATGAGATTTATCATATCGAGGTAGGAAAACAGAATCTGGAGGCAGGGAGCATAAGGCCAATTCACACTTCAGCTATGACAGGAAATATTCTCTCTATAGGGCGTAGGCCCAGTAAATGACTTTGTAACTTTACTTCGTCCTCTCCATTTACATAGGGCATACCAGAAGTAACCAATGGACTCCTCTAGAGGGCGTTTACACTCCCAGAAGTTTTGTAATGGTGCCCTTGAGCCCCTTTGCTCGGGCCTGCTCCCACACTGTGAAGTGTACATGTCTCATTTTCAATAAATCCCTTCATTCCTTCCTTGCTTTGTTTGTGTATTTTGTCCAATACTCTATTCAAGATGCCAAGAACCTGGACACCCTCCACCAGCGATAATATGATTCTTCTTTCACAATATATTACTTACATAATGTCAGAGCTTGCTTTAGCATTATGAGTGGAATGACTGATCCAGTGCTTTTGGATCAGTCATTTCCCAAGTGTTACTGTGCAAAAAACTACAACTAGAATCTGCTAACTTTAAAATAATTCCTAAAACTTTCTTCGCAATACATTGTATCTCCAAGTTTAAGCCACTGTTCCTCAGTACCATGAACCCTCAAACTTTGTGTGATATATCTTTCTTGCTTCAGTATATTTTTCTCTTTCAACATCCCTAGTTACAGTCATTTTTGAAGTTACTACTCCATATCCAACAAAATGCCCCATTCTCAATATCTCTGATAGCTCTCTCCCCATACATATTCTTTGTTTTTTTTTTTTTTTCGATACGGAGTCTCACTATGTCACCCAGGCTGGAGTACTGGAGTGCAATGGCATGATTTCAGCTCACTGCAACCTCTACCTCCTGGATTCAAGTGGTTCTTCTACCTCAGCCTCCCGAGTAGTGGGGGGACTACAGGTGCGTGCCACCACGCCTGGCGAATTTTTATTTTTATTTTTTTATTTTTTGTATTATTGGTAGAGATGGCATTTCACTGTGTTAACCAGGATAGTCTTGATCTCCTGACCTCATGATCCACCTGCCTTGGCCTCCCAAAGTTCTGGGATTACAGGTGTGAGCCACCGCAACCAGCCCTCCTTACATATTCTAACTGAACTTGCCCTTACCACAAAGGCATCACTTACTCTGAAGCCATTGTAAGTAGAGATTGGTTTATTTATCACAATCTCCAGGAAACTAAAAAAAATTACCTCCAGATATAGATTGATATATAGATAAATACTTAAAGAAATGTAGGTCTAGATATGTATGTATGTATATATTCTATTCTCTTCTACCTTTTATTACTGATTATTTTATTTGTCACAGTCCCCAAGAATTAAAAAAATTATATAATAATGTATAGTTACATAGATACATAGGAATAGATAGGTATGCATATATTCTAGTGTCTTATACCATTTTGTCACTGAAAAATATGAAAAACTACATCTTGATGATCTTTCTTCCTTAAATACAAAAACTCTTCTTCCTGGCTAATGCCTGTTTCTGGATACCATTTGTACATCACAAGTACATTCAACCTGTCTTCAAACTATATCTTCTCACTTACTTTTAAAGACACAAAAATCTCAATTCAAATTACATGGACCTCTCCAGATATATCTATTTCTTCTTCTTAATACTACATTTATCAAAAACAATTATTTAACTATTATCTTCCTTCCTTACTGCACTAATTCCTGTATCGCTCCACCAAAACTACTCTAATTTTGTCTTCACATGGGTCATTTTGCAGTGATTTTCAGCTCTCATATTACTTGGCTTCTCAGCAGATTTTGTCCTAGTTAGATCCCCTGTTCTTTTGGTAACATTCTATTCCTTAGTTTCTGTGACCCAGTTTTCTCTTTGTTTTCCTATTATGACCTTTCCTGGCTGATGCTATACTATCTGGATAAGAAAAGTTGAAAATCCTCAAGATTTATCACAAGCTATGTGCTTGGCTAAAATTATATCCTTTCCCTGGACAATCATACACAACACACACACACACACACACACACACACACACACAAACACACACACACTCAACATAGAACTATTTTTTCCAATTCTGCAAGCAGCTTACAAATGTATTTCTTAATCACCTTTCTGTTCACAAGAGTCTTATATCCAACCTCATGTTTGATATTTTTCTTGAATGTCTTAGAGTTGTCTCAAGCAAACCCATCATGCTTACTATACTTTGTGTGCTTGTCCCCTCCAAACTTCATGTTGAGTTTTGATTCGCAGTGTTGGAGGTGGGGCCTAATGAGTGGTGTTCCATCACGATTCTCCATAAATCATTAGGTTCCTCAAACTGGAAGTCAGTCTTCTGGAAATGGCTGGACCACTAGAGATGAAATAACATCCAGTTCCTTGATTTACCATATTTGAGTCCAAGTAAATTCTTATTTCGAAGCAGTTTCTCTATGATGATACTACTTGCCATTTCAGCACATGCATTTCTACTCTTTTCTCAATAGTAACTATCCTAAACTTCTGTGGGTTTTGCTAATATGCTCATAGAATGTAGAATTTCTGGATTGTGGTAGCATGTGCTAAAAGTTAAGTGTAATTCCAGTTCTCATTCAGAATATATCATGTAGTAAACTTATGAGAAAATATGAAAAACTTGAACTAAAACACATTAAACATGGTAATAAAAAGACATAGTCAATTATGGTTTTGCAAAAGCACTTGTAAAGCTGAAAAGGTTGTTGGTATAAAAAGCTAATCTGTTTCTGTTACTGACTAAGGTGTATGATAATTACATTTATGTTATCAAGGGTGAGCAGGCAATGGATATAAAAGAGATAAGAACAGATGAACCAATCTCAGTGTTATCTAATATATATCTGCCTTCTACAGAAATGCATTAAGAGAAAGAGCAATGTTTTTCTACTGTGAAAAGGAAATTATGAAATTTTAAAGTTGTGCCAATAGAAGCAAAGAGAAGTGGAAAGATGGGTGAAATTGATCACTCTAAGCATCTGGTTTCAGTAATTCAGTCTGCTCAAAATAAATGTTTATGATAGGAAGTCAGTAGCACTTGTAAGTTGCTAATTTATGAATGCAAAAACTAACTCCCCTCCCAAATACTTGATCACAATATATGTTTTCAAACTAGTATGCTGTGGAAGAAATGCTTTCAGCTTCTAGATGAATGTTTACTAAAAATAGGCCTCATGATGTTAATTCTATTTTTATGACATTGATATTCACATCAGGTTTAAATAGGCATAAAATAAAAAGAAAATAAGGCACTATAATTTTATTCAATTTAAGAATAATAGGTAATTTTATTTACACATGAGAAATGCAAAGCTAATTTTATATGACATTTTACATTTACATAAAGTTAAATACATAAAGGTATATGTTTTAATACAAATACATTGATTTATTTTTTAAATGGTCTATTTAAAATCATATTTGAATTCTCAATTATTTTCACTACTGAATAAAGCATCATGACTGAATATAATCTTAAGAAGGATATTCATTGCTAGAAATGTGGAGAGAATAGAGTTATTAAAGTTTAAAATTATACATTTAATATTTCAAAATTTAAGGAGCGACATTATACCTTGTAAAAAGTACAGTATCATAGTATCTCGATATGTTAAAATCTTGGATGTCATCAACAAACTTATACATAATTTCCTTAAAAATTTAACTAACATGCTATAGAATTAATTTTCATGTTCTCAAATTGTACTGACTGATATTGTAACCAATAGTAGCAGTCCTAGACTAGTGTCAGTTATCATATTGTACAGCACAAACATAGTATGTTTTTTATCATCTCAAAGTTCTACAGGACAGTACTGTTACAAAAATATTCAACTTATAAAAACAATTTCATTACTTACCCTTATTCTTTCTCTTTTTTTATTATTAAATATGTTACCACTGTGGAAATTTAAAATTAGCTCATAATTTTCTTTTAAAACATAAAATCCATAACTATTTTGAACACAAAGTCTCACAGCCATGTCATTTGTTTTCTTTAACTGTTTTTCTAAGTCAGTTCAGATAAAAAGAAGGTAAAATTAAATCACTATTGATTAAACATCTAGCAATGAGACTCTCATTTTACCTTGTCTCTTAAATACATTAAAATTCAGACCAAATAATCTTTATAAAAAAAATACAACTCACAGCCATACAAGTGGAGGACTTAAGTGATGGAGGGTGTATTTCTTATTCATTTGTATAGAAAACTATATTTCTATATAACTTTTGCAGAACTCTAATTATATAAGGCAATGTTTTCTGAAATGAAGTAGATTTTCCTGACAAACACAGACTTCATTTTCAGACTACTTCTTTTGATGTCAAAAAAATGCAATTATCTGATATCACAATATTTATAATCTTTATTATTTTATTTGGTTAATAATTAAATCATATATAACAATTATATGCTACTTCTTAAATTAAGAACTGTAAAGGCCTATATTTACCCAGGTTTCTCTGATCTCTGTTAAAAGAAAAACTTTAGATAAATTAAATTGAACAGAGTTTATGAGAACAAAGAATGATTCATGAATGAGGTAGAACTCAGAATCAGAAGAGATTCAGAGAATTCTACCCAGCAGTGAGCAGCAAGCTTTATAGGCTGAACGTGGAAAGAAAGTAGAGAAATCACCTGACTGGCTACAGCTAGGCCTTTGCCTTTTTTAAACATAGCATGATGAGGCATTTGTTTTACTTGGGCATGGGGCCCGATTAGTTGGCTGCTCATGATTGTCTGAAGTTTATCTTTGATTGGCTGAAACTCAGCTGTTTGTTATGAAAATAAACTCCCAAGTTAGGTTTCAGTTTGTTTAGTTACTATAATAAGTTCACTTGTGGCTTGTTGCTTAGAAACTCAAAGTCCAGAGACAGTCTCAGGCTAATTGCCTCCTGCCCACTTATTTAGTACCCGCTTTGGCAACTACTGTTTTGAAATAATGGTGAAATATCCAGTTCACATGCAAACATTGTCCTGTGCTCCAAAACAAATGATCAGGATTTTAGACTCTTCTCTGAGACTCTTTATACACTAAACTTGGAGAAGTCACCTAAATTTTTTTATCTGTAAATAGATGACATTAGAAATGCTCTAACATTGCTTCAGAGGCTATAATTCTCTTTAAGAACCTTGAGTGTAGGGTTTTTATTTATCTCATTAACAAGCATATTGTTTTTAACAGGCAAGACACCTATGTACTATTGTACATAGTAGTTGCACAGTAAGTATATGTTCCACTAAATTAACAAACAATCCACTAAATTTGTCAGAGGCCTGGCCTATAATGGTTGATCAATAAATATTTGTTCAATGAATTAAAATAAGGAGCCTAAAAGAGTGATGAAAAAACCACTAATATGCATGTACCAATATAAAAATATGTATTATTTTATCAGTTGAGTCTACTTATGCTAATTAAAATTGGAAATTTCCCTAGAATTCTGTTTTTTTAACTACTGAAACTATAAAAGGCTGAACACAGAAAACAATTGAGCTGTCAAATATACATCTTTGAGATCTTTCCACTTCTTTCTGCTGTAATATCCTAAATGGTAGCCTGGAAGACAGAGAGTCCACGTGAGAGTCATATAGCTTTATCGCAAAGAACATTGGATAAGTATTTAGATTTCACATTTCAGCTTATGTTTTCTATTACATATTAAACTACATAAAAATAAATCAATAGAAATGTATTGGTTTTATGACCTTAACAAAATTCACTTAAACTCTCCAAATGTCAATTTACACAGCTGAAAATGTAATCAATAATATCTATATTTCTGAGTCCAGTACTTTTTATAAGTATTAAATCACCATTATAAATGTTTTCCAAAAGCAAGAACTTATATTTAAAGATAAAAAGATCATATTTTATAAAGACGAAAACATCATATTGAAAGTACTCAGGAAGAACATCTAATAACATTATTAGTCATTGTTAAGAATTCTATTTAGAAATTATATAGATAAAAAATGATTATACTTTTTTTAACCATACATCTATCTTAGCACTTGATGCTCTTCCAAATACTTATTGGTTATTTAGGAATGCCAAGTGGAGTTAGGATTCATAGCTGAATTATGATACAATGTTTTCTGAAGTTATAATATATTTAAAAATAAAATGTAATTGCTTGGTTGATAGGTATTTATGTCTTGGAGCCTCAAGAACACTACTCTCAAAACATATTTTAGAGACTTTGATTTGACATATAAGATCCCTCAGAAAACTAGCAGTGTAATCTAATCTTATATCAATGCCACTTAATAAATGTTATCAGTTTACTGGTTTCTGAATTAGTTGCTATGAAAAGAGTAACAGACATCCTTAGGTGACTGCATTAAGCTACCAGTAACTTCACAAGCCATTATTGAATGACTCATTGAATGAGTCCTATATCCAGTAAGTGTGGGGAATTGGAAAATTTGACTCCAAAATAATGATTGTGCCAGCTAACATTTAAGGCACATACTTTTCTAGAGAGGATAACTTTAGAATTAAAACAGAAGTGTAAAACAATCACACATTTTTTTGACTGTCACAATTAGTCTCCATAAATTGAATAGGGAAAAACATCCAAACAGTTCCTATTTGTCTGAAATGGTTTATGCCACTTAAGAAGGTTTGAAATTCTTAAGGTTTATGATAAAACTCATCGTTTTCATTGGTAATATGATTAATAATGAATGTTTTATTAATAGTTCATCTTATATTTGCAAGTGCTGAGTTAAGGGAAATTTGATTGCTTTTCCTGCACTTGATCTTATAGTCAAGAGCCATGTTTTAAAATCCATTGCTCTAATTATAGTCAACCACTGAAATAGTGTTTTGTCAGTTTTCCTCCAGGACATGGATTGATGGTTTTATCCTCTGTAAAAGCCAGCATGATCACTCAACAAGGATTATACCTTATTTTCTGTAAATAGAATATGATATTAATATTGGAAGCTCTTGAAAATTATTTAAAACTTGTCAAGTTTTCTGCCCTCATTGAGTGATGATTGATGAGGCAATATTTGCTATTGTAGTAAGTTTTATGAGTGAAAGCTGTTGGATAAGTAATAGAGTAAAAGCTACTTTTATTAAATAATAATTAATTAGAAATTTTCCCATTTCTTCTCCTTCCAAAGACACTTGGAAAACCAATTAATGAAATATTTATGACATTTAAGAAACCAAAACTAAGAATTTTTTTTGTTTCATCATAGAACACTTAATAGCTTGTTGTTTCTTACAGTTGAAATATTTCTCACCAGGCAAATATCTTACATTTCTAATGGCACCAAAACCAGGAGCAGCAATGATATCAATAATCAAAGCAAAATTATTTTGAATGGTTAAAGACTTTTTTTTTTTTACTACCAGTTCTGCAAAAAAATAGTAACTGATAATTATGCTGTTGTTTCACATAATTTTATCACATAGTGTCTGTTATTCATTGTACTGTGCAATGACTGTTTTGGTGGAATGTACAGAATGAGAAGGTGATTTTTATTTAGTGTTCATTATACTTTAATTTCATTAGGTATTTTAGTTAATTGAGGCCAAATTGCATGGGTTCAGCTTAACTGGTTTTTGTACAGACAAATAAAATGTCTTTATTGTTTTTAACAGACATGCTGGAATTTGACTTAGATCATTAAATCATATCTACTCATTTACAAAGATGTTTTGGGAACAGATTTTTAAAATTAATTAAGTTTAAATATCAGACCAACATGTCAAAACAAATACTATATAATTCCATACTCTAAAATATGTATTGTACTTTTATTTTTAAAGCTAATACTAAGATATATCCAGTGTTCTCATGAGCATTACTATAATTACTATAAAGAGCAAACTTCTCTTCAATTTTAAATTTATTAGAAATGTTGAACATATCTTCAAAAATCTAAGTCATGACTAAGATAATTTTGTCAATTTAGATTCTTTTATTAAATATATTTTCATTCCATTCATCTGGCTGACATTTTGAAGTGAAATGCAAACAATTCTCCAATTACTAATTTAATTTTTAAAGATGAGTTGAATATTAAAAATGATTACATCATTATTATTATTATTTTTAGCAAAGTCTCCCTCTTCACCCAGGAGGGAATGTAGTGGAACAATCATGACTCATTACAGCCTTGTCTCCTAGACTCAAGCAATCTATCTGGCATATTTTCTGGTTGTTGTCATTGTTGTTGTAAAGACCAGATCTTCATATGTTGCCCAGGCTGGTCTCAAACTCTTGGGCTCAAGTGATTTTCCTGCCTCAGCCCTGCAGTGTGCTGGAATTACAGTCATGAGACACCACACCTGTCCAAAAACAATTATTACAATTTTGATAGGAATTTTTCTTCCTTCCTTCCTTCCTTCCTTCCTTCCTTCCTTCCTTCCTTCCTT
>NC_045452.1:58806183-58950572 GCF_002776525.5 Piliocolobus tephrosceles | reverse complement strand
CTTCCTTCCTTCCTTCCTTCCTTCCTTCCTTCCTTCCTTCCTTCCTTCCTTCCTTCCTTCCTTCCTTTTTTTTTTTTGACAGACTCTCCTCTGTTACCCAGGTTGGAGTGCAGTGGCACGATTTCAACTCACTGCAACCTCTGCCTCCCAGATTCAAGCGACTCTCTTGTCTCAGCCTCCCAAATAGCTGGGATTACAGGTGGACGCCACCACTCCCAGCTAATTTTTGCATTCTTAGTAGATACCAGGTTTTGCTATGTTGGCCAGGCTGGTTCTTGAACTCCTAGCCTCAAGTGATCCTCCTGCCTTGGCCTCCCAAAGTGTTGGGATTACAGATGTGAGCCACCACATCCAGCCTTGATAGGAATTTCTTTGTAACACACTTAGTAATTTGAAATGAATTCAAAATAGTTCACATAATCCCACGCACATATTTATTATACATTCAAATGATTTCAAAAATGATCAGCATAAATATTTGCAAATCTAGCTTTATCTAAAAATTGTTAACAAGATAAGAGAGTATTTTTTATATTTAGATAAATTTTAAATGCCTTTTTAAGATCAGAGTTTCCGTACAGATATGTTTAGTCTATGAGGAAATTATTTTGATCTACAGACATATAAATGAAGAACCACTAATCTTATTCTAAACTTAGAAGTAAAGAGGAATTTCTAGTAACTTCGAAAATGTGCCCAACAAATACAAAACTGTTAATTCAAAAATTAAGATAAACTCAATTCTGAGATAAATTATAAAAATTATTAAATAATTATTTTAAGAGACAATAACAATAGAAAAAATATCCCCAATTCCTGTATCTCTTCATTTATTTATTATTATTACTTTACTTAAAATAAATTGTAAAAGATACATAGTAGTAATTTCCTAGCCTCCTAAGCCTTTCCCATAAAAAGTATTCACTTCAGGGCCGCAGGGCAATTCAATGATGCTTTCTAATACTCAGCGTTGTTGTCGACATTGTCGTTATTACCAAAATTGACTCATTTAAAAATAGTTCAAAAATAAAGCCTGTATATTTATCTCTGAACTCTGCATTTGTGTGTTACTTTCTTGCTATTTTTTTCCTTGTTGAAGAATGTTAGAATAAAACTTTCGTAAGAAAAGAGGGTATATTTTCCCCACTCATAAAATTGTGGATATTTAATTTAATGAGAGACTGAACAGTAATGGTCCACACTGTAGGAAAAGTTGTCACCTGAAGATCAGGGTGCCTCATAAAAACAGCTGTAGTAGAATAATTTATAATCCTTTGGGTATATACCCAGTAGTGGGATGGCTGGGTCATATGGTACATCTAGTTCTAGATCCTTGAGGAATTGCCATACTGTTTTCCATAATGGTTGAACTAGTTTACAATCCCACCAACAGTGTAAAAGTGTTCCTATTTCTCCACATCCTCTCCAACACCTGTTGTTTCCTGATTTTTTTTTTTTATTATACTTTAAGTTCTAGGGTACATATGCATAACGTGCAGGTTTGTTACATATGTATACCTGTGCCATGTTGGTGTGCTGCACCCATCAACTCGTCAGCACCCATCAATTCATCATTTATATCAGGTATAACTCCCCAATGCAATCCCTCCCCCCTCCCCCCTCCCCATGATAGGCCCCAGTGTGTGATGTTCCCCTTCCCGAGTCCAAGTGAACTCATTGTTCAGTTCTCACCTATGAGTGAGAACATGCGGTGTTTGGTTTTCTCTTCTTGTGATAGTTTGCTAAGAATGATGGTTTCCAGCTGCATCCATGTCCCTACAAAGGACGCAAACTCATCCTTTTTTATGGCTGCATAGTATTCCATGGTGTATATGTGCCACATTTTCTTAATCTAGTCTGTCACTGATGGACATTTGGGTTGATTCCAAGTCTTTGCTATTGTGAATACTGCCGCAATAAACATACGTGTGCATGTGTCTTTGTAATAAAAAAACAAACAAACAAAAAAAAACTGTGGTGAGTAAACCTCTATCCTCTCTACCACACCGATGCGCTGATCTGCGTCACCCAGGTGCTACCAATTAGGCAGGTCATTGGGAGATTCTATTCTGAGAAATGTGATCTCTTATGGAAGAGAGATAAACCCTACAAATGGTTGTGACTGATGTACATTTTTTCTTAATTTAAGAAATTATCACTTTTTCTCAGTCTTTGCTCTACTTTGCCATATATCTGAGCAAGAAGGTACTTAACCGCCATTCAAAGTCTCCTTTGTTTTTATTTATTTATTGTTATTTTGTGTGTGTGAGAGAGACAGTCTTGCTCTGTTACCCAGGCTGGAGTGCAGTGTGGTGACCTCAGCTCCCTGCAACCTTCACTTCCCAGGTTCAAGCAATTCTCCTGCCTCAGCCTCCCGAGTAGCTGAGATTACAGGTGCCCACCACCATGCCCACCTAATACTTGTAGTTTTTTGGTAGAGACAGTGTTTCATCATGTTGGCCATGCTGGTCTGGAACTCCTGACCTCAGATGATCCTCCCACCTCGGCCTCCCAAAGTTTTGACTACAGACATGAGCCACAGTGCCCAGCCCTCCCTTGTCTTTAGTGTGTTGGATCTGATTTTCATCATTAGCTGTGTGTTCCCTAAAGATTTGCAGTGTGGAAGAGAAACAAGGCATTTGCTTCTTCCTCCAGTAGTGGCAACCGAATGTTGGGGTTTAGGTGGGAATTTTTGCAGTAACCTCTGAGTGCCTCTGACATTCATTCACACTGAGGCTTTGGAGGAACTGCTAAGTCAGTATCCTGATTCTAGCTGGTAGCAGCTGTTTTGTGACTGAATATCTGTTGGATCAGGAAATCTAAGTTAGTGTGGTGCTTATTTTAAGTTCTCTTCTAAGTCTTCCAATAACTGTGATGTTAATAACTCACTTTCTTATTGAAAAACCTATTTATTTTTCATGAAACTCTTGGACAAAATATTCATTATATCATTAATTAAATTACTGAAAAATGTTAGATATTTGGGGAAATTTCTCAGAGAGCAAGGGAAAAAAATAGAAAAAATAAATTTTAAAGTAGATAGCCACAATATAAATGATAGCAGTTCTTCTGTTACTCAACATGGAGGACTTGAACAAATAACTAATTCAAGGTTGTTTCTCTTAACAGACAAAGTATCCAACTTTAAAAGGCACACCCAATGATAAACCTAAAGAATGAGAAAAAAAAAAACATGATGGGTGCATTATACTGAAATGTGAGAGTTCTGAGGTCAAAGAGAAGTTCCTACAAGCTTGCAGAATTTTTGAAAGTATACACAAAAGATCAAGCATCAGAACTATATTAGTTTCCAACAACCACAGTAGAAACTATTGGAAAACTAAGAAGAAAGATATTAAAAATTCCAAGGAAAAATTTTTTCCAACTCAGAATAAAATTTCTAGCCAAATTGCAAAATAAAATTTGCCAGATGTGCAAAGTATCAAAAATTTTCTTCCCATTCACACTTTCTCAGGAAGCTACTAAAGGAGATACTTCATCAAAATATTTTTTAGTATTTGGAGATCCATATTGAAACACATAAGAGAACTCTGAGATTGCTATCTTTTAGAAGGTTAAAAATGATAAGTTTGCATATTTTAAAAGCAAATTTACATGTATAGTGGGTTAGTTGCTAAATACCCAGATACAGAGTAAATGACAACAATGATTAACTCCATGGGAAAAAAGCAAAAACAAATGTATATAAAAAAAAATTACAGTAGACTCCTTGCCTCCATGGTAAAAAGGGAAAACAACTTATATATAATATGTGTAGTGTAATCTCATATTTGTTAACAAATCAATAAATAATCAAGAATTGTAAGCATATTATGTAAATATATGCAGAAAAATATCAAAAACCACAGAAAAATTTCTTTCAAGTGGCTACCCCTAGGACAGGATGCACAGGAAAATGTACGACATTCTTTTAAATTTCAGTGATACTAGAAAAACTACTTGATATTTTAACTTATTTATATATGATTTGGTAAAAGCAAAAGTTGTCTTTTAATAGGCCGATTAGGCTGAATTGTCTTTGTGATTTTCAAATAAACAGTACATTAAATTTCAAGGTGTATGTATTTCTGTGATGTTTCAAAGTTTCAAGTGAGTATACATTTTGTATAGCAGAAAACAATCATATTTTAAGGTGAAGAGGACAAAAGTGTGCTATATTTTTAAACTTTTTTTTGCATTTGTGAATATCCATCTATGAACACTTTACTTTGAAATACATATTTACAGAGTTGTTTTCCTTAGAACCCTGTCCATAACCTTCCATTGTCTTTTAGTTTTGAAAATTGCCTGAGAGTATTTTAAGACTAGACTCATTTTGATGCTTATCCTGAAAATGTGCTATATACCAGCTGGATTATAATTAAGACATACAGAAATTCCTGCAGAATGACTCTAGGCTTAGTTTGGAAACCATTCTAATTTGCATTCTATTTTGCACAAATAATTTGGAAGAAAAAAGTCTCTCTCTATATATATATTAGTGATTGTTCTATAATTTTGTTTTTGTTGTGTTTTTTCTTGTTTATACAAATTTTAGGTATGGATATCAAAGCAAGGTTTTTTACATAGAATTTTCATCTTTACTATGCTCTTTGCTCATCTAAATTATACAAGATTTATTCAATTTGGCCACCGGAGACTTTTAGGAATGCAATTTATTAATGAAAACTTTTGTTTCTCCAATAGTAATTAACCTTTTCAGGGAATCCTTTTTCTTCTTCATGAGCTAGTATCTATAATAACAATGATGATATAATAATAATAATTTAATTACTTTTATTTTGAAAACTTTTCATTTACTTGATAAATATTTTAATATACTTATTTGTCTTAAATACCAATTTAATTAACAATGCAATTTTGGGTAAATTTCTCTTTTCTTCTATAAAATGTTCTTAATTTCAAGTGCCTTCTATCTGAAGTCATTTTATATTTTTATGTTTTATCTGTTTGCTGGTTTATTTTGCCTTAGAATTTCCTTCTCTTAACCTGGTGTGTGAATATCAGAACGTATAGAGTTCAATTTATTTGAATGACCTTAGGTATAGAAATATGCTATAATAGTTGTAATTAAAAGTATCTAGAAGATAATTTTGGCTGACATGCTCAAAAGCTATATTGAAAACTACTACTCTCAGCAAGATAAGGAAGAGAAGGTTAGATGGCCTTAGCATGTCCATGGTCACAGAAATACTATTTAAATGAAAAGAAGAAAGAGACAAATATTAGTCTGGTGCAACAGAAATCTTGATATGATTAGAGATCCTTTATTTAAAATCCATAACTTTTTTGTCTCCTAGGAATACAAATAATATGTCATGCAGCTTATGCCTTTCATAAAACTTTTAACACAAGTTACCAAAAATGTTATGTATTTACTTAGCTGTATAACATTTTCTATAAGAATCAAAACTACTGATTTAGCCATAAAATAATTCACAATGTTTGCATCAATTAAACCAGCTTCATATATAATATAATGCATGAATTTTCTAGCTGCTCACAATTCATTTTGGGTCCTTATTTTCATGAATGATGATTATGATTACGATTAAGATCATGATCATCGTGTCTGAAGATACTCAAATATAATATCGAGGGTTTTTTTTCTTTCAAAATTAATGCCCCGGGAAAAAAGAAACCTAAAATCGAATGCTTATATTATTTCCTTGATATAGTTATTTTTACAGTCATTAATCCCTACCATGGAGGTCAGTAAATAAATTTAAGTTCAGAATATATGGAGGATTACCTAGGAACATGATCAGAATGTGTGTGAATGTGTGTGTGCTTCTCAATTCTGATACACGACAGAGGAATGACTGGCAGACTTCATACCCAAGCCTTTAGTGTCAGAAAACTAGATAAGAATATTGTAAATATGAATGAACAACCATTAGAAAGGAAGAGAGATAAAAGGGGAGGAAAATGTTCAGCTTCATGAAAAGAGAATGAAAGTAATCAATGTCACTAAAATTCAAAACACTAGTGAATGTTGGTTTAAAAATTAGCAACAGATATCAGTGACAGTATAAACAAAAAAAAAGTAATGAACCTGGGGACATTACAACTGACCCTACGGAAATACAAAATATCATTTGAGATTATTATAAACACCTGTATGCACACAAACTAGAAAACCTTGAGGAAAACCTAGATTAGGAGGGTTGTAAGTTTCAATAAATTTATCCATTTATTTTGGGTTTTCTAATTTGTGTGCATTAAACCAGGAAGAAATAGAAATCCTGAACAGAGCAAAGATAAGCAGCAAGGCTCAATCAGTAATAAAGAAAAACTGTCAACAACAAATAAACTCCAAGGCCAGGTGGCATCACAGATCATTTCTACCAGACATTCAAAGACGAACTGATACCAATCCTACTGAAATTATTCCAAAAGGTAGAGAAAGAGGGAATCCTCTTTAAATCATTCTATTAAACCAGCATCACCCTGATACCAAAACTAAGGAAGGACCTAACTAAAAAGGAAAGCTATAGAGTAATATTCCTGATGAACATAGTTCCAAAATCCTCAACAAAGTACTAACTAACCAAATCCAATAACACATCAAGAAGATTATATACAATGATCAAGTGGGTTTCATCCCAGGGATACAGGGATGGTTTAATGTATGCAAGTCAATCAACGTGATATATTATATAAACAGAATGAAAAACAGAAACCATATGATCATCTTGATAGATGCAGAAAAAACATTTGATAAGATCCAGCATCTCTTTGTGATAAATATTCTCAACAAACTGGGCCTAGAAGGGACCTACCTCAAATAATTGAAAGTCATATGTGACAAACCCACAGCCAACATTACTACTGAATAGATAAAAGATGAAAGCCTTCTCCCTGAGAACTGGAAGAAGACAGGGATGCCCACTTTCACCACTTCTATTCAACATAGTACTGGAAGTCCTATTCTTAATAATTAGGCAAGAGAAAGAAATAAAGAAAGAAGGAAGGAAGGAAATCCAAATAGGAAAAGTGGAAGTCAAACTATCATGGTTCACTGCTGATATATAATTGTATACCTATAAAGAACTAAGGACTCATCCAAAAGACTCCCAGGTCTGATAAGCAAATTCAGCAATGCCTAAGGCTCCAAGATCAATGACCACAAATCAGTAGCACTGCTGTACATCACCAGCAACCAGGCTGAGAATCAAATCAATAACTCAATTTATTTTACAACAATTGCAAAATATATAAATACATAGGAATATATTTAACCAAAACAGTGAAAGATCCTTACAATGAGAACTACAAAACAGCTGAAATAAATTATAGATGACACAAACAAATAAAAACACATCTCAGGCTCATGGATTGGAAGAATCAATATTGTAAAAGTGACCACACTGCCCAAAGCAATCTAAAGATTCAATGCAATTCTCATTTTGAAAACCACATTATTTTTTCAACAATTAGAAAAAACATTCCTAAACTTCATATGGAACCAAAAAGGATCCTGGATGAACAAAGAAATCCTAAGCAAAAAGAACAACTCTGGAGGCATCAAGTTACTAGATTTCAAGTTATACTACAAGAGTGTATTTACCAAAACAGCATGATATGGGCATAAAAGTAGGCACATAGAGAAATGGAACAGATTAGAGAACCCAGAAATAAAGCTAAATACTTAGAACCAACTGATCTTCAACAAAAAAATTCAAAAACGTAAATTGAGGAAAGTATGCTTTATTTAATAAGTGATGGTGGGAAAACTGGCAAGTCACATGCAGGAGAATGAAATTGGATCCCTATCTCTCATCTCATACTAAAATCTACTCAAGATGTGTCAGAGACTTAAATGTAAGACCTGGAACCATAAAAATTCTAGAAGAAAACCTAGGGAAATCTCCTCTGGACATTGGCTTTGGCAAAGAATTTATGACTAAAACCACAAAAGCAAATGCAACAAAAACAAAAATAAATATATGAGATCTGATTAAATTGAAAATCTTCAATTTAATTATTTCTTAAAAAGAGAAATAATCACCAGAGTAAACAAGCAACTCATAGCATGGAATAAAATATTTGAAACCTATACATCTGACAAAGGACTACTATCCAGAATATACAAAGAATTCAAATCAGCAACAAAAAAATAAGTATTTCCATCAAAAAGTAGGCAAATGACATATAAATAACCTGAAAGAAGATATACAAATGGCCTACAATCATCTGAAAAAATGTTCAACATCAGTAATCATCAGGGAAATGCAAATTAAAATCATAATAAGATTCCACCTTACTCCTGCAAGAATGGTCGTTATTGAAAAGTCAAAAAACAATAGATGTTGGCATGAATGTGGTGAAAGGGGAATGCTTATACATTACTGGTGGGAATATATATTAGTACAACCTCTATGGAAAACAGTATGAAGATTCTTTGAAAAGCTAAAAGTAGATCTACCATTCAATTCAGCAATTCCAGTATTGGGGATCTACCCAAAGGAAAATAAATGGCTATGTGAAAAAGACACATGCACTTGTGTGTTTACTGCAGCCCAATTCACAGTTACAAAAATATGGAACCAGCCTAAGTGTCCATCAGTCAATGACTGGATAAAGAAAAATGTGGTATATATACACTGTGGCATACTACTCAGCCATAAATGGAACAAAATAATGTTATTATGCTGCAACTTGGTTGGAGCTGGAGGTCATTATTCTAAATGAAGTAACTCACAAATGGAAAATCAAACACCATATGTTCTCACTTACAAGTGGGAGCCAAGTTATGAGTATACAAAGGCATATAGAGTGACATAATGGACCTTGGAGTCTCCAAGGGAGAAGGGTGACAGGGAGCATATGGGATAAAAAAAAAAAAAAGAACTACATATTGGGTGCAATGTACACTACTCAGATGATAGGTGCATTGAAATCTCAGAATTCAGCACTATATAAGTGACCCATGTAACCAGATACCACTAGTACCCCCAAAACAATTGAAATCTAAAAATATATTAATCAAAAGATAATGTTACCTACTTCAACAGATTATAATTAAGATTATATTACGTAATCCAGACAAAGAATCAGTATAGTGAGTATTAAAATTTCTCAGGAAATATTAGCTATAATATAATTATTAGACTATTTTTCATTAGCTTAGAGAGAAGTTTCCTCATTGATAGAAGTGAGGTTAAGAACAGAGGCTGTCAAAGTGTGACCTCCAGAGCAGTAGCAGTAGCATCCTGGGAACTTGTCAGAAACAAATTCCTGGGTCCCAGCCAGCAATTACTGAAACAACAATTCTAGAACAATTTGGATTTTTAGCAAATTCTCCAAGTAATTATGATTCATGTAAAAATTTGAGAACCATTGAATCTGACAGTTGATACAAGTATTTCCAATCTGCATAAATATTTTGAATTCAATCATTCGTCTTTTCTTGAAGTAGACTGATTGCATCACTTAAAAGATAATCATATTAATTGCATGCACAATATCCTTAGTATTCCAAAATTTATTTATCTTCTAAATTTTCTTTGTTACCTGTCAGAATAATATTATCAAAATAACAATAATCTAGTCATTCAAATATAAACAGATAGATGGTAGACAGATGATAGATTATAAAGTATGAAATAGAGAGGCCACATGGTTTATAACCTCAATAATTGTACAGTTTTTCATATGTGACAAAACGTTCACATGTAAATAACATTGTAATCATTGTATATAAAAATAAGGAGAGCTGTCAAAAAGTTAAAAAAATGTAAAAATATCTGAGCATTTATAATGGATGGCTTGCCCTGAAGTAATGTTTTCAGCTTTAAAAATGTTAAAGTTACATACACACATCTATAGATATACACACATATATATATATGAATAATTTAATCCAATAAATAAAAGATAATGATTTTGGTTTAGCTAAACATAGGTGCATTTTAGAAATAGATAAGAAATTGTTAAAATATCAGCCAATTGTTAAACTCACAGTCTTTGATTACCTGAAAGAATCTTGTGCCTGGCCGGGCATGGTGGCTCACGCCTTGAACCCAGCACTTTGGGAGGTCAAGGCGGGTGGATTATCTGAGGTCAGGAGTTGAAGACCAGCCTGGCCAACATGGTGAAACCCTGTCTCTACTAAAAATACAAAAATTAGCTGGTCATGGTGGCGTGCATCTGCAGTCCCAGCTACTCAGGAGACTGAGGCAGAAGAATCGCTTGAACCCAGGAGGCGGAGGTTGCAGTGAGCCGACATTACACCATTGCACTCCAGCCTGGTAACAGACCAAGACTCCATCTCAAAAAAAAAAAAAAAAAAAAAAAAAAAGAGAGAATTCTGTGCCTTTTATCCCTGTATGTTTATGTGTGCGTGTGCATGTGCAGATCCAGTCTCAGAAAAGTATAAGAATGCTTGCTTACAAATTGTGTTTCTTTAGCACTTAAAGTTATTTTGTGTTTTTCAAAAAAACAGCATCCAGATATATTGTCAATTTTTTTCCAGTTTTTCTGTATAAATGAAAAATGGGATATTTAATTTTTTTGTGTAGCGTAGAGAAGAAACATTATAATTTTGATAAAAAATATGGTTTCACCTTTCATATAAAATTCTAAACCTGGTAGCACACTTACTTGAAAGGTGAGAAATATGACGTTGCCCCAACAAGTGAAAACATCTGTGGTGCTATCGCAAGGCTAAATTCTTTTATTGTGTATTTTATAGGATACTGTTAAGTCTAGCAAAATACCATTTTGAGATGCTATTTAAACATGACTCAGAATAAATGAAAAATTGTCAAAGAAATGTTTTAAATTAACAGTTCCGATTTTAAAATATAAAGCAATCAAAGACAGTGGTTTTCCAACATGAACACACCAGATATCAGAGGAGTATTATTGAGGCAACGTAAAGAGTATGACAGAAATCACTGACACAGCCACTAGGGATGCACAAAGCCATTCATAAGATATGTCATTGGTGTATTTTATCTGCTCCACTTAAAATAAATTCTGTGTTCTTGAAAGACTGTCATATTTATAGTCTCAGGAACTGCCTTGTTAGTCATGTAGTTTAGTAACAATGCCAAAAATAGTTCAGACTTTCTTGACCTTCTCTGTCTGGCATATAAACCTTAACCTGGAAGGAGCAGCTTTGAAGTCAGAGGGCGGTTATAGATCTGTCTGATTCTGATCCTTAGTGTCTCTGCTGAGATTGCAAACACTCACTTGATATATTACATAAAATATTCTTTCATACTCAATCATGAACAGTCTAAATGGTATTTAAACCCATCGTATCTTTCCAAATATCACTTGTGCAATTATAATATGTTTTTCTTTTAGAAGGGATACATTGTCTTTCATAATTATATAAAATTAAAAATTGTGTTACACGACATGAGTTGTTTTACTTCTATGAGCTGTGCAATGTTTGACAATGTCCTTTTGAGGACACAAAAGCAGATATTGACATGCAGTATCACACATGTGTTCTTAGAGAGGGGTTGTTTAAATATGAAGATGATGGTATAGCCATTAGTGAGGATCTCAAATAAATTGTTGTATAAGTACATTTCTATATTCAAAAGGCTGAAATAAACTTAAATCTTTTGTGGCATTGAGGTTTTATGAATTGGCTTAGCTTATGTATTCTTAATGCCCATACGTGATATTTTTGACTTCTTACTTCTTTATAACCGATCAAATTACATTTA
Source organism: Piliocolobus tephrosceles (assembly GCF_002776525.5). NCBI lineage: Eukaryota > Metazoa > Chordata > Mammalia > Primates > Cercopithecidae > Piliocolobus > Piliocolobus tephrosceles. The sequence continues at coordinate 58,938,864 of NC_045452.1, read as the reverse complement.
TAAAAGATTATTTAAATGACATTGTCAACTAATATAAATATTTCAAATGTCTAGCAAGGCAGTGATTTATATATTCAAATATGTCTTTCCGAAAATATTTGTACATAGACATAAATAATATTAGGTCATGCATAATGTATGTAATGACTAAATTAAAAAGAAAGAGGAATTAGGTATAAAATTCCATTATTCTCCACCATACTTTCCTATATGTCATAAAATTTAAGCAAATATGTCTTCAAATTATGTTACATTATCTTCATAGTAAATTAATTTTTTCAATCACTGTGAGTAAATTGAGACATAACTGATAATTTGGAATTATGTATATAATTAGTTTTGTCAGTGCATTACGATTTTTAAAAGACCGTCTGTCTATAAAAGGATCTTAAGAAATTAGATTGGAAAATTACTATTATAACATTTGGAAAGCATAATATTAGAACTACAAGACCTTAATTATTTAGTACAAATCAAGTGACCTGACAAACTGGAAGTGCTAAATTGGCAATCCGTTTACCCGAGCATTTTCAGTAAGTTTTGTCTACTTTATATGAAGACTGACAGGGATTGCTTTTAGCTATGAGACAGCCAAGATGACCTTTGAGTTCTCTCCTGAATTCTGAAGAAGAAACAAATAAGATGGACAGGCTTGGTCAGTTCTGATAATCAAGGGGCCACTTGACATTTTTAGTGAAGAGAAATATAAATTGTAATGAGAATGTCTGGATAATACTAATTAAGGTGAGTTTGGTGGTATAAAAGTTATCACAACCCACTCTCAAGGGCCACAGACACAAGTCACAAATATACTTAGATATTGAATAGTGAACAGATGGTGAATACATTGGAACTGGAGAAGTAGAGTGAAGAATTAACTCCAAATTGACTAAACTGTCAAAGTCTAAGTTCTTAACCCTGAATCTAATTAAACTACAGGTGATAACGGTTAACTTAAAAACAGATGCTTAATTAATTAGCCATATCAGAGCATAATACCATTTTAGTAGCAAGTAAAAATCATAATTATATTACTAGCAGCTTTCTAACACTTAATTGGTTGATATCCTAATGATAAGATTTGTTTTAACTTTATGAAGGAAAATGAAGCATCTAAGTCTGCTTTTAAAAGACTGACTTGTTCTTCAGGGCATATGACAAAAATCTATTTCAGTGTAAACATTAGCGAGAAAATATCCACAGATAGTAAAGCCCATGAAGTCAGAAAAATAGTTTTATTATTTTGTGATACTACATAGCTAAATTAAATTGGCTGCAATGTTTCATGAATACATACAGTGTGAAGAGAGAGAGAGAGGGAGAGAGATAGAGAGAGAGAGACTATGTATATTTAAATGAATAAAGAAGCAGACATTTCTGCTCTTTTGTTCATGCAACTCTATAGCTGCTCATTTAAAGACACATTGGCACTTGAGACCTAAAAGTGTTACTTTGCTGTTGAAATAAAGAATGAATGGAAAGTCAAGAACATTGATTATGATGACAATATTGTCAAGATCCATATTTTAGGAGGAAATATGTAGTATTTTTATTTCATAAAAAAGTAGATCTTTAGGGAGAATATATTTAGAGCGACTTGAATCTGTCTCCTCAGTTTAAAAAAGTAAAAGATCTTTGGCAATGTACTAAATAGTTCATTTATTTTGAGTAGTGATTATTAGGTATTTATTATAAAGAAATTCTGTCAGTTCAAAATTTAAAAGTAAGTAAGCCCCAATCTCTAACAATTTAGGTTTAAATTTTATATAATTTTATAAAACTAAGAATTATCAAATAAATAAATGCATGGTCCAAGAGCTTCTAAAGCTTTGAAAATATTTAGTATTGATGTGTCATGTAATGTGCATTGGATACTAGGTTGTTTTCTTCAGAGTGGACCCAGTTAGTATTCATTTATTTTTCCAAACATCACATAATTGACTCTTAAAATTGCTACTTAGTTCATCTAAATTTATTTTCAACATTCTTCTAGAATATCTGGAGCTGGGGTTTCTCAAATTATTGTCTGAAGTCATGTAGAAACAAACAATTCAAGACTTAAAAAACTTTTGCGATTCAAAATCAGTTATTCACATCTAAAGGAAAAGTAGCCATGACTTCATTTTACAGACAAGTTGGGGAATATATGCTGTGTTGTTGAAATAGCAAACATAATTTCTGCAGTGTAACACAATGGAAAGAAAAGACAGATATTTTTGGTTCCTGTCTTGGCTTTGTCTTCTCAAAAAAACAAAACAAACAAACAAAGAAAAACCAGTTTGCTGTGTGAAGGATGGCTCATCACTTCTTTCCAGCTCTCACATTAAGAAAAAATGAAGGTGGAGTTTATTCTGTATGTAAAATATTGGCATTAATGTGGATTAATTTACAAGATTGGTGAGGTTTAAATTTCCTAATATTATTATAATTGTTACTATAGGTGTATTAATTAAATATGTATTTGGGGTGGTAAATAGAGATTAGAGAGGTAAAGGTGGAAGGAGAGAAACAGGGAATTAGAAAAGAACTGGGATAGATAGGAACAAAGGAGAAACAGCAGAATAGGAAAAAAAGGGACATTTATATCAAGGGGACAAAAAGGACCCATAATGGACCATTAAGAAAAAAAAAATCAAATATTCCATTATTTCTTCAGAATATGTTAACTGAGTAGATAAAATGGAATAAATATTTTTGGTGTACAGACTATACCATTGATCAAGAGAGACTTGGACTTGCCTCAAAGGTATGTTCCGTTACCAGGTTTTAAACACAGATTCAGAAATAAACTCCCCTGTGAATCTTTGCCATACGTAAAATGTGGGAGTAGACATAACCTGCTCTGATTGAAGAAATATGAATATTAATATGCCCAAATGTAAGGACTTCAACATGGTGGAAGGGTTAGTCAACAGCAGGAGAGGCTGGGAAGACAAGGGATTTAGAGATGTGTATGTGAGAGATCAAGAGGTTTTACATATTACGAATTTGACTTGATTTTTAAGCCAAGGGATGATCACTTAAAGACTTTATGCAGTAGCCTTATATTGTTTAATTTGAATTTTTAAAAGATTACTCTGGGCACAGCTTTGAAATGGATTGGAGTTGAGTGATAGGCAGCATTCTAAGATTACTCCCAAGCACCACTCACTGCTGTAAACACTCTTGTATAATCCTTCCCACTTGAATGCAGGTAGGAGCTGATAGCTTTGAGCCAACAGAATCTGGCAATATTTTTGCAAATGTAATTAGGATCTTTAATAAACTGACTTTAACTTAATAAAGAGGAAGATTATACAGGGTAGACCCTATTTAATGATGAGCCCTTAAAAAAGAGATCAGGCCTTTCCTGAAATGAGACTCCAGAGAACAGCCAGATTGTCTGACTGATTGGCGTAGTCCACATTTTTTTTGTTGTCATTGCTGTGAAAGAATACCTGAGGCTTGGTAATTTACAAAGGAAAAAAAAAGGGCATTTGCTTGGTTCATGATTCTGATGGCTGGAAAATTCAAGATTGGGCTTCTGCATCTGTTGAGGGCCTCAGAATGCTTCCACTCATGGCAGAGGGCAAACAAGAACAGAGATCACATGGTGGGAGAAGAGAAAAGAGAACCAGGGGAAGGTGCCAGTCTCTCTTTTTAGTAACCAGTTCTCTCAGAAACTAATAGAATGAGAACTTACTCTTAAAGGAGGACATTAATCTATTTCTGAGGGATTCACTCCTGTGACTCAAATAACTCCCATTTGGCCCCTCCTCGAACATTGGAAATCAAAACTTAATATGAGATTTGTAGGGGAAACACAGCTAAACCATAGCACTGCCCTTGAAGAAGCAGGTTCCATGTTCTCAGGGGGCCTGTGAGAGGACCAGTGAAGGGGCTTTGGAGTAAAGACCAGTGAGCAACCTGTAAAGCTGAGAGTAGGCTCTGGCTGACAGCCAGTGAGAAAACAGTAACTTCAACCTACAATCTACAACCACAAGGAACTGAATTCTGCCAGCAACCAGGTGAATTTGGAAGAGGTGCCCCAAGCTGCAGAGAAATATGCAACAAACAGAAATTGTGATGATATCCTTGTGAGGTCAGGAGCGGAGTGCACAGTTAAGCCATATCCACACTCCTGATCCACAAAACTATGACAAAAATTTAAAGAATGTTGTTTTAAATATACTTTTGCAGTGATTTGTCAGGTAGAAATAGAAAACTAATACAGTTTGCATATAATTTAAAGAGGAAATTTAAAAGAAGATAGAGAAAATTGTGAACTCAAGAAATAGTTTCAGATCAGCATACATGACTCTAGACAGTAGTAGTATCTAATCCTTTAGTAATACATAGTACCATAGTAATAAGTTAGGTTATTGATCTTATGCTTTGCTATATCTTGGAACAAGTACTTCAGCGTATTTATATCACCTGTTTTTTGTTGTTAAATCTTCAACTTCCTAACTTTGTAATTCGGCACGGAAAATCTAAGTGTAAACTGATTATTTGGACTACAGTGGCAATGACTTTGGTGATTTTTGTATTTGTCAAAAATGATTATTAAGTTTGGAGGTGGATATTTTCCACTTCTCAAAAATTTTTACAAGGTAACTTGTGTAATCTCTTGAGTATAAGTAGTCCATACATACTTCAAGTCAATATGTGAGTTTTGATTTCTATTCAATAAAGCAGAATGAATTGTGCTAGGTGTCTTCTGAGTCTTTACTTTCAGAATAAGAATAATATACTTCTGCTTCTCTAAAATTTTAATAATGAGTTAACACAACACTCAGAATTAAAGACCAAAAAACTACAACTTCCTTCCTCATCCTATGCCTTTTTCTACCTGGGTAAGAATTCTATAAAATTGCAAAATTAAAGGTTTTCCTAACATATGTCTATTTGTCGAAGATTTTAGTAGAAATAATAATGGAATATTGTCAGGAAAATAAATGTTATATCCTATGTTTGTACTTCTAAATAATTGTATAGCCTGTGGCAATTTGCTTACTCTCCTTGATACTTAGTTTAGTTAGCAGATAAAATGGATACAATTTTATTACCTTACTCCAAGGTAATTTCAACTTAAACTGAATTTCAAAATGAGATTAAATGTGGATATCCATGTGGCTATTTCAAGTTCTAAAATGTATAACTCTGTTAATATATGTATTAATATATAACATTATGAAGTTGCAGATGAATATCTTATATTTGTAATGGGCATTTATGAAGAACACTTTTTTATTGATGTTTTTCTAGCTACTCTTCTCCTATATAACTTGGATCCTCACTAATTACCTCTGATAAATTATAGTAGATAACTGTTGTAAAAGACACTAGTTAAGGTGAATTTAGGGATTAAAAAATGTTTATATAATCTTCTCCCACTAAATATGGACAAAATCTGTGACTTTCTTCTAAGCAAATGAATAGGGCAAAGTTGAAGTGATATTGCAGATGTAATTAAGGTTCCTAACCAGTTATTTAGGCCTGACCTTAACAAGTGAACTTTTTAAAACGGCTATCCCAGAGATTACAGACTCAAAGCAATCGACTCTCTATCAGGATTGTTTGATTTAAAGCACCAAGCATCCATGAACCTACAGCTGCAAGAAAATAAATTCTGCAGAAAACCTGAGAGAGCTTGTAATGGAATCCTTCCCTCTTCAGTTGCAAACTAGCTGACACCTTGATTTTTATCTTAGTGAGAGCTTTCAGAGAACCCAGCTAGGTTCTGCCCAGACTTCTGACTAATAAAAACTAAGGTAATAAATGGGCATTGCTTGAAGTCACTGAGTGCATTAGTCAAGGTTCTCCAGAGAAATAGAATCAAAGGATACACACACACACACACACACACACAAAATTTATACAGTAATTGACTCATGAGATTACAGAGGCTGAGAAGTCCTGCAATCTGCCATTATTAAGGTGGAGAATAGGAAAAGCCAGTGGTATAATTCAGTTCAAATCAAAAGGCTTGAGAACCAGAGAAACAAACAGTCCCAGTACAGTCCCAAAGGCCTGAGAACCAGAGGTGCTAAGGTTTGGGGTCAGGAGAAGATAACTGCGCAACAGATAAACCATTTTAACCATTTTTTAATGGTTTATCTCATTTTAAACCATTTTAAACCATTTATCTGCTCAAAAAGGTAAACCATAGCCCTTCCTCTGCCTTTTGTTCTATTTGGCCCCTCAGTAGATTGGATGATGTCTGCACACATTTATGAGCATGCCTTCCCTTTACTCAGCCTGTTGTTTCACATGCTACTCCCTTCCAGAAACACACTGACACATCTGAAAATGTTTTACTAGCTATCTGGGCATTTGTTAATCCAGTTATGTTGACACATGAAATTAGCCATCCCACTAAGTTTGTGGTTAACTTTTTTGTGCAGCAATAGAAAACAAATACAACCACTGCATTTACATTTTTAGAACTAACCTCCTTGAACTCCTTACAGATATTTCCAAATGGCTACAGACATCCCTTCCATTGATCTCCCTGTCATGTCACTTTCTCAACTTAGTTTTGACCTGTTGCTCTTGTTCTGTGAATGTTATCTTTAGTTAACAATATCAAACCAACCAGCCAATTTAGAAATACAGACTCAATCAAACAAATAAATAAATGACCTGGATTGTATCTGTCCTTATATTTTTGTTTAATTAACATGTCTGCTCTATCACTCCTGATGGTATCTGTGAGTATATACCTGGCTACTACCTCAAAGATTTCTTGAGTTCTTCCTAGTTGTCTCTCCTATCCTGCCACAAGTTGGCCCCTAGTCCTTGTCTGAAGAGGCTGCCCTGCCAAAGAAATTGCCCTCTCAGATATTTAAAGCACGAGATCACATACACATGAAATAATGTTGTTCTAAAATATCAGACCCTCTTATAAATAAAGGCAAACTTGTTCATGATTCTCTAGCTACCAAGTTCCCAATTAGAATATCCAGGCAAGAAGGCATTGCTGTGGGTCTTCCACAGTGACCCTTGGCAGAATTACCCACACTTCCCCAGTTCTGTATTTCCTTTATTGTGTATGTCATGCTTATTGCAAATTATATGTTAACATGGCTCTTTCTCCTTATAAAATATAACCCTCAAGAACAAGGAGATATCTTTGTATTACAATGTTTGCACGGTGATCAACACATCATAAATACTTAGTAAATGTTGTTTGCATGAATAAGCAAATATAAAATTACTATTACAATCACACACAGGCATTTCTTGCAATTACGTATAATGGCTGTAGGTCAATTATCAAAAGAAAAACAAAAACAATTTGCTTAATGGCTAATTTGTTAATGGTTCATTCATCAAGTTTTCTAATACATGAATTTAAAATAATGTTCCTTGTGTTTATAGTGTTTATACAGTTTTATATGGACTGGGATATAACAGTTTTTAGGGCTCCTGAAAATACTTTTAAACTTTTATTTGGTTTTATTTATTTTCTAAAAACATTTTTTAAACCACTGCTGCATTAAAACTAAGAATCACAGCATGGTTTGGTTTCCTAAGAATATTTAGTAAATTTAATTAATACATAACAAACATCACTTCAATGTTTTGTAAGTGAATATTTCAGTTTGTAATTATTTTGTGCGACTTTTAAATGTTATTTTCCTAAAGAATATTTTAAACTTAATATCTTATTTCTAGCAAAAATTAGGCCATATGGGGTACACTATATTTTTATCTTCTCTTTTATTATTTTACTCAACTTTAACAATTTGGGGATATTTAATAAATGCATTAAATGCATTTTTTTTTTCAAAATATCATTACAAATGTGCCAGTCAGATTTGAGGTGATAATTGTGGCAATTCTTATGGTAATCTATTGCAATTAACTGACAAAATGTAAAATAAAAATTTACAAAGGTTGGAATGGATAATGGGGAATCATTCTATATCTTGACTATATCAATGCCAGTATCCTTTTGTGAAATTATACTATAGCTATGAAGCATGTTATTTTTGGGAAAAGTTGAAAGTATCTGTAGAATCTTCCTTTTTTTCTTTTTAATCTTTTTGTATAAATTTAGGGGACACAAGTGTAGTTTTATTACATGAATAAATTGTGTAGTCATGAAGTCAGAGCTTTCAGAATATCAATCACCCAAATAACATACATTGTACCCATTTAGTAATTTCTCCTTACCAACCACCCCGCACCTTCCATCCTTCCGAATCTCCATTGTCTGTCATTCCACACTCTAAATGTACATGTACCCAGGTTTTGGCTCCCACTTACAAGTGAGAACATGTGGATTTGTCTTTCCTTGTCAGAGTTTCACTTACAATAATGACCTCCAGTTTTATCCATGTTGCTGCAAAAGATATGATTCATTCTTTGTAATGAATGAATAGTATTCCATTGTGTACATATACCATATTTTCTTTATCCAATCATCCATTAGTGGACACTTAGATTGATTCCATATCTTTGCTATTGTGAATAGTACCATGATAAACTTATGAGTACTGGTGTTCTTTTGATATATTAACTTTTTTTCTTTTAATAGATACCCAGCAGAGGGATTGCTGGACTGAATGGTAGTTCTATTTTTAGTTCATTGAGAAATCTTCATACTATAGAGGTTCTAGTAATTTACGTTTGTAACAACAATATGTAAGCATTCCCTTTTTTTCTGCATCCTAGCCAACATCTGTTTTTCTTTATAGTAAGAGCCATTCTAATGAATGTAAGATGACATCTCATTGTGGTTTTAATTTGCATGTCTCTGATAATTAGTAATATTGAGCATTTTTCTTCATTTGCTTGTTGGCCGTTTGTATGTCTTTTGAAAAACGTCTGCTTATGTCCTTGACCGCATTTTAATGAGATTATTTCTTTCCTCATTGTTGTTGAGTTGTTCAAGTTCCATGTAGATTCTGAATATTAGCTACCTGTTGATTATATAGTTAGCAAATATTTTCTCACCTTCCTCAGGTTGTCTGTTCACTCTGTTGATTACTTCTTTTGTTATGCAGGAGCTTTTTTAGTTTAAGTAAGTCTTATTTGTTTCATTTTTATTGCCTGTACTTTTGAGGACATAGTCATAAATTCTTGTCTAGACTAATGTCTAGAAAATATTTCCCTAGGTTTTATGCTGGTATATTTATAGTTTCAGGTGTTTCATTTAAGTCTTAAACCCATTTTGAATTGATTTTGGTATACGGTAAAAGATACAGATACAGTTTGACACTTCTGTATATGTCAATCCAATTTTCCCAGCACCGCTTATTGAAAAACTTGTCCTGTATTTTTAAAAATTAATGTGAATCTACAATTATTTCAAAATAAATTTTTTATAAAGATTCTGGAAAATTTGTGCTCATTGTCATCAATTCCTCCAAAATCCTCGTTTCTTAAACCTATTCCACATAGACTTTTGTCTCTAACAATTTACTTACCATTATCCTTTCCAGATAAAAATGACCTCTACACTTAATTTTCAGTCCTCATCTTACTTGACACAGATAATCGATTCTTCCTTCTCAATAGCATTTTTTTTTTTTTTTTTTTTTTTTTTTTTTTGAGACGGAGTGTCACTCTGTCACCAGGCTGGAGTGCAGTAGCATGATCTTGGCTCACTGCAACTTCCACCTCCCGGGTTCAAGCGATTCTCCTGCCCCAGCCTCCCAAGTAGCTGAGACTACAGGCACCCACTACCACATCCAGCTAATTTTTGTATTTTTAGTAGAGATGGGGTTTCACCATGTTGGCCAGGATGGTCCCAATCTCTTTGACCTTGTGATCTGCCTGTCTCGGCCTCCCAAAGTGCTGGGATTACAGGCGTGAGCCACTGCGCCCGGCCTTGATAGCTTTTTTAAAGGCTTGCGGGGCAGCATACTTCCTTGCTTTTACATACTGAATTTTTCGTCCTCAGTCTCTTTTGTTGTCTTTTCCCTTTTTTAAATTAGCATTGGAATTCTCTAGTTCTCCTCTATATGTAAAAATGGGAGTATCACTTTTCTCATCATCTTAATTAGGCTCATGGCTTTTAATAGTGTATAGCTTCTAGTAACTCCCCTGTACAAATCTCCATCTCAGAACTGTCTTCCAAACACCAGACCCCTACATCTAGCTGCCTATGTATTGTACACACGTCAGGCACCTCAATCTCAGAATCCAAAACAGAACTCTGATCTTCCCCAGCAAAACCAGTTTTATATATAGACTTCTTTATTACATTACTTAAAAATTCTCCTTTCATTGGTGGCAACTTATTTCATCTTAACCTCTCAGTCAAAAATCTGTAACTTCTACACTTCTGGGTTTTTTCCCCCTCAAATCCTACTTTCAATGTATCACCAAATTCTCACTTAACCTTTTTAAAAAATATGTATATATGGAATCCAAACACTTCTTACCACTTTCATGATTGCTTTCCTCATCTGAGTCACCAACATCTCTCACTGGGAGAGTTGTAATAACATTATTTAGTGTAATTGCAAATGAGAGTATGAAGTGACTGTGATCAAAACTCTGCAATGGTTTCCCATTTTTTCAATGGGTAAGCCTATTGGTCAAAATAATCTCATTTCCAGGCTGGGTGTGGTGACTCACACCTGTAATTCTAGAACTTTGGGAGGTCAAGGCGGGCAGATCACAAGGCCGAGAGATTAAGACCATTCTGGCCAACATGGTGAAACCCCATCTCTACTAAAAATACAAAAAAAATAGCTGGGCATGGTGGGGCCCACCTGTAGTCCCATCTACTCGGGAGGCTGAGGCAGGAGAATCACTTGAACCTGGGGAGGGGGAGATTGCAGTGAGTGGAGATCACGCCACTGCACTCGAGCCTGGTGACAGAACAAAACTGTCTTAAAAAAAAAAAATCTCATCTCTGATTTTATATTTTACTATTTTCTTTTATCCAAGATGTTTCAGCCCCTCTGAATCCCTTATCTAAAAAAAAAATACTAGGTATACTTCTGGCCAGGCATGGTGTCTCACATCTGTAATCCCAGCATTACAGGAGGTTGAGGAAAGTGCATCACGAGGTCAGGAGTTCGAGATGATCCTGGCCAGGATAGTGAAACCCCGTCTCTACCAAAAATAAAAATAAAAAATAACCGGGCATGGTGGTGCGTGTCTGTAGTCCCAGCTACTCAGGCGGCTGAGGCAGGAGAATCGCTTGAACCCAGCAGGTGGAGGTATTGGTGAGCTGAGACTGCCACTGCACTCCAGCCTGGGCGACAAAGGGAGACTCCATCTCAGAAAACTAACTAACTAACTAAATAAATAAATTCTAGGTGTACTTCCATCTTATGGCTTAACCATTGGCTTATTCTTCTCTCAGAATGCTTTTTTACCCAAGTAAACCTTCAAAAGTCATGTTTTTAATGTGGCCAGCTCTGACAGTTCAATTTGATACTGAAAATTGTTTATTCCTAATACGTCTCATTAGTGCTTCATTCCTAACAATCCTAAATGCTCATAGATTGTTTTCTATATTTCTATATTTTGTAGCACATCTTCTATTAACATGTGTGATGATGATGTAATGGTTTTTATTTTCTACTTTACATTGCCCCCTTTATATAAGCTGCATATAATTGGGAACTTTGTTTTGTTCATCAATATTCAATCACCTAGAAGGGTACCTAGAACATAATATGCCTCAAGTATTTTTGAATACATCTATTGATTAAATAATTAAAAATTTAACAAAATACATATTTAATTTATCAATCCTTATGCTTTCAATTAAGAATATACTAAGTGCATATTGTATTCTAACAGTTGTTTTGATTCAACTAAACTAAAGAGAGAATAAAGGGATTAAAAAATGAAAGGAATTTGAGCTCTATAGATGGAGAGAAGCTAAAGTAGATATTAGCACCAATATTCAGAATTTGGAAAACAAGTGAGCTTTTCCTGAACTAGTGAATAAAGAAAATTGATGCTTAACGTGAATGTAAGCATATTTATCTCCTAAGAACTCCAGACATGTAAAACTCCATGAAGGAAAAGGTCCATGTAAAACTTTGAAACATGGACTTATAAAAGGAAGTGAAAACAGGATGACAGGTTAACAATGCAATTGAAATCCCTATGCCCACTCAGTGTAACCAAGCATATCTACACAGACTTCTGAAGATAGAAATTCAAAATTATTGTAAGCAAACACATTCTCCTAAGACAAGAAATAGGAAGATTTCTCACAGGTGAATCCATTCAGCCAAAAAGATAAAACTTAAATCAACTAATAGTTGTATTTTCCTACTAGTAGTTGAAAATGCCCAACCTAATTCACCTCCACTGAGACTAATTGAAAAATTTTGTATCTATGAAGCTTGCAGTATAGTAGTGATACAAAAATATGATTAGTTACTTGGGCTTCACTATACATTTGAATAAAAGAGTTTGAAAAACATTGAAAAACAAATTAAAAAATAAGAAAATATTCTCCTGTGAAATTTAGGGAGAAAATTTTATTCATGAAACCAAGATAAGAAGAAACATTCAGAGAATAAAAAGAGCTTACAGAAATTAAAGTAAAATGAAGTAAAATAATTCAGTGTAAGGATTAGAAGATCAAGTTAAAGAAATCTATAAAACATAGGGAATTTGATACACAATATAAAACAGGAACTCAATGATTTGATTCATTGAAGTTGCTCACTTTCATAGTAACAATTTAGATCTTCAACTCATATCATGAAAATGAGAAGAGAAATACTATGAAATTAATAATTCAGAAAAATATCTTGAAGACAAGCCAATATGTAGCATTGTGAAACTTCAGAATAAAGTAGATAAAGAGGGTTTCATATCTATACAGAGAGAATATAAAGGCAATGGAAGATTACTTGGAAAGGATTAGAAAATAAAACAGCACGGAGCTTCTGAACAGAGACAAAATTTCAAGATCATAAAACAATGCAGTCAAAATTCGGAAGAAATTTGCTTCCAAGGGGAAGACAAAAGGAAATTAAATTGATATCATTCTTGTGGTCTATCACATAGAGAGCTATCTTCCAATAACTTGGGATGGATTCATGAAAAGTACATAGAACACTAATAAATTAAGGTTAAAAAAAAAGCATTTACTCCAGGAAATAACAAAAGTTGTATAGGAAAGGAAAAATTATCATAACCTAGCTCTAAAAAGTTTTCATGCTCATAAACATGTGCTCATAATAATGAAAAGCTTGAACATTGATTGTTTTAACTAAAACAGTACTGGAGCTATATTGGAAAGTAGGTAGAAAGACATGCATGTGAAAAGAAGAATGAGGAATAGAAGAAATGCAAGTGTGCCTTTTTACTTTAGGAGGTAGAGAAAATGTAAATTTTAAAATGAAGAAAACAAATGATAATCAGCCATTTCCAAATACAAAGGTATGTTGAGAAAAACAGGGGCAAATCTCAAGAGGTTTCAGTTGGTTGCTCTTCGAACTTCATGTCATGGCTCCTTTCACTGCAATGGCTTAGCAGCTGTTTTTTATTGTAATCTCTCAAAAATAATTAGATTGTTTATATTATGCAATGTAAGACTTCAGTAAAAATAATGATAAAAATAACTGTTGCTCTAATTTCGCTCTATCTTTTGTTGGAAAGGAGAATGTTTATTGCCTTTTGTTTTAAGAACTATCACTTTATAGGCTTCTTTCTTATTTCTTTTTCTAGCTCTAGTGCTGCTCAGTTTCTGGCATAGACACTTGAGGTTTAATGTAATATTGTTACTGTCATTTTGTCAGTTGCTTTCTGAAAGGCAGGGTGTTCTAATTTCACAGCTGTGCAACTTATAAAATACTGTGATGTAATCCTTAATTGCCATATGAAGTAAAAAAAGAAAAAATGTTGGAATAAACATTGGATCCATAATAACGTTTTTAATTATTTTTCCCCTGGTGGCCAAGGTGCTTGACTAAGCCTTCTAAACCATTTTTAACAACCGCATGTATTATTTATATCATGACTCAGTATGATTCTTAGAAATGTACAGATAAAAAGAAGGGGAATTGAACACTGGAAGAATTTAAGTTTTTTAAAGGAATCTGTGTACACCTGGAGTCACAGAAATATTAACATTGATAAAAATGTCTTACTGTTTATTGTGTGCGATATATTTTGGAGATACACAGGCATGAAGAAAGTTCATTTATCTGATAAGAACAAAGACAAAATCAAGAATGGCCTCTCTTTTCTTACCAACCATAATGAGTTGTATTGAATACACCAGTTCTTCACCCCTCACTGTATGTAACCCCTTGGCCTTGTTTCTTTTGCCATATTCTCTTTTCTGACTTGGGCTTGATCATGGAACTTGATTTGTCAGCACAATGAGGTAGAAATGACTGTCTATTCAAGCTTGAGGCCTTAAGAAAATTTGAGTGCTTATGCTTGCTCTTTTATGCTTCTGTGATTGCCATGTGATCGTGGCAGGCTAGACTGTTGGAAGACTGGAAGAAGAGAGACAGAGATGTAGAAGTTGAAATTAAATTGGCCTGAATCATGAAAAGCCAGCTGACCCACAGCCACCAAGACCTATGCTTATGCCCTCCAGGGCTGCACCCTCTGCCATACTTGGACCATCTTGAGCCACAACTAGGGCAGCCAAGAAGTGTAACACTGGAATGTGGGGGGCAAAGAAAGACTGGAGATGGCCCTGGGCAGCAAACCCCAAGGGCCCACAGGCACCTTGAACCCTGCTTCTCTCAAAGCCCTGGCACTCTGGGTCTGTACTGGGCATGCCAGCCTTGAGTACCTCTGAAATGCCTTTGCAGTCAGTCTCACATGGTGTTGATGAATAGCACTTGGCTTCTTTATGTTCACAATAAGAGCTGTCCTGAAGTAAACTTCCATTACACTGAGGCAAGGGCAAAGATGCCAAATGTACCTGCACAAGAGAGACTGCCAGGGGTTGTATTTCAGTTCTTTCCAGAAGAATTGATGGGAGGAAAATAGCTTCAGCAGAGAGAATAGTGAGTGGACAGCCAGAATAACAGGGGTGAAAGACAACTTATAAGGAGCTGGGCAGGTCCTAAACAAGAGGAGCTTCAGACTTGCTGAGGGCAATGACATCAGTGGAGAAGAGCAACCACAAACACACACATGCATTGCAGTTTTAAAAAACTGTAGTTTACTTGAGGTCACTACTGTGGGTGGGGGATGCTGGATGGCTGCCCTGGGCTCCAGGTTTCACCAGGGCAAGGGGAGTACAGAAAACATTGCATCTCATTCCTCTTTTCTGTATATCATAAACTTTTAAGTCAAAATTTTGATGTTTAATTATCCCCCAAAATGTCTGATGAAAGAGTAACATCTTTTCAAGGTTGAATAAATTGGGAGGATTCAATTAACAAAGGAAATTGCTAAAAATCTGCATTGCTTTGGAGATGGCCTGGTTTTATGCAGATGCCATATTTGATTCATCATCCTCCCTAATGTGGAATCTTTAGGGTGTTTTCATTTTTTTCGTATTCATCCATTATACTTCTGATAATATTTAATTACATTAGTTAGATTTCTAGACATGAAATGAGTGGAATGGCGTAAGTACTATTTTTGAGTTGATTTCCAGAAACATTATGGTAATTAACATTTCTAGCAACCTATTAATGCCAATTTCCACTATCATTGTGAATTACCATATTTAACAAAGTTTTTGGCGTCACAGGTATGAAGATATGCTTTTTTTCTTTCTTCCGTTCTCTTTTAACTCTTACTTTCTCCATTCCTCCTTCCTTCTCTTCTTCCCTTTCTCCTTCCCTCTGTTCCCTCTTTTATCTCTTTTCTTTCTACCTCTCTTCTTTCTTCCTCCTAATCAACCTTCCAATTCGTTTTTTTTTTTAAGACTTGTAAGCCTGAATGGATTATCACAACATTTTCAGATGTTTGTATATATTATTCTATATTTTTACTATTCATTTATTTTCTTTGTGCTCTATTTTGGTTTTATATGTTTTTTTAACTTTAGTGTTTTATTATTCATTTATGAGTCCTCTATATCTAAGATATATAAACTCATGTTTATTTATTGCACCTATTTCTACAGTTGCTCTTATCTTTTAATATTTTTATATATTACTGTGCAATATTTTCAATTTTCATGGCATCAAATTTATCATTTGTTACCTTTAATGTGGAAAACACTTTACATATTTTTGGATCAATGTAATATCTTAATTAAAAGAGAAATGAACATTGAAAGGAGACAAGCATTCAATATAAAATGAAATACCTACTTCAAAAATGCGGCAGTGAGTATATACAACAAAATAAGGTTTTTGTTTCATAGCTTCAAATGGAAAAAGAATGCAAATTTAAAACAGGAATAATTTTGAGCAATGAGGTTAGAAGGGATCTCAAAGTTCACTAGACATGAAGCAGGATGCTTCGGCAGTACCATCTTGTGATCTAAGCAAGAGGGGCTCAATTCTTAGACCAAGGCTGTAGTGATCCTAACCATGAACCACCTGCCCAGCAACTGTGGCACTGAGGGGATACGGTCACACAGAACCTGAACCTCTTTTCCAAAATATGATCTGGGACCTTGGCATTCCCCACCCAATTGGTCAAGCCTCCTCCCTGGCCCTCTATCTTGTCTTTCTGAGAGCCTCATTGGTGTGTACATTCAGAGGCCAAAAGAATGATGGAAGAGGGTGTAGGTGGAGCCCGCTATGTAGATTTTGTTGCCTAAATGTTTGGTCACAGGCCAAAAGACAGACGGAGCCACGCGTGAGAAGTAAACAATGCACAGGATGTGTAGTGATGGAGGACAGTTTTCTGGATGTCTTGGAACCAATTCAGTTATCCTTCCTTTCTTCCTTGTAGTCTTCAGAATAACTCTGGAATTTGCTGTCAATGTAATATCTTACAATAAAGAGTAGCTAGTCAGAATAGCTATGTTCCTGTCTCTAATAGAACAAGATGTTCTAAAAAGCTTTAACTAGTGATTCAAATTTGCTCTTAGAGTATAAATCCAGCACAGGCTGCTTTCTGTGACCCCTCAGCTGTGGTGCAGGTGGGGCATACTCAGACAAGACTCCAACTACCCTGCACAACTGTCCTGAACCTTGGGGGATCAGCTCGTTATAAATCCTGGTTTTCTACCGTCCCTTACTCCCTATCTGTATGTAAGGATCCACTTCTTAATACTATCACATTGGCAACACCTGAATTTTTAAGGGGACGCATGCAAACCATAGCACCTTCCTGTTTGTGTGTCTTAAATCTCTTGTGCCTTCCTCTTTACAGGACAAAGCACTTCGGTATAATATTTTTTGGAGAATCTTAACTTAATTACATTGGCAAAGACATTATTTCCAAATAAGGTCACATCCTTAGATAATGAGCATTAGAACTGGGCATAACTTTTTAGGAGGAACAGGGTCTCAATTCAAACCACTACACTATGTAAAAACTAACTTTAAATATAATTTTTTAAAGCATCAAACATATCAAAAACTTTAGGTACTACACTTTTCTATTATAAATGTGACCTTTAGTAAACCTCATAGTGATTCAAATTTATGTTGAAAGGTGACCTGAGAAAATACCTACTCTAACCTCTTTTACAGTTTAGGAAATAGAGAACATAATTTATGCATTTTGAAGTCAGAAATAACACAATGTGGAAGCATCGTCTTAGTACAGATAGCCTAGGTCAAATCTGGTTGCCACACATGACCTCTTTGTCACTGGGTGATATTAAACTTCTTGAATATTAATTCTGTCATTTTAAAATTTTGTATTATAATATACATACCTTATAGTGTAATTAAAATGATTAAATGACATAACAATCTACTGCAGAATCTGCTACAGAATATTTTCTCAGGATATAATAAATGTTATTCTGATAAAGATGCTCCTCAGAGTCACATACAGAAAATGGCAGACCCTCTCCTTGATGTCTCATCCTTGGTCCTATTACTCCTTTTACATTAAATGATTAAGCTCTGGATTATCCTGTGTGTGAAATTTTGGCTCTACTAGTATTCCCAAAGCATCTTAATATTGTGACACTTTATAGAAATCCTGAGATCAGTCATTCCACTTTCTTGATGTGCATATTATGAAAGGTTGGAAAAATAAATTTATAGGCACACACATTAGGAATAACAAAAAGTAGCAGAACAATAGTTCTACCTAATAGAAAAATAATACAAAATATTACCAATCTTTTCAAAAGAAATGAACATTATCTTTCTTTGGTACTGTATATGTAATGCTTATTAATTCACTGGTTATTTTCAAGAAAATAAATAATGAACTTCTAAATTGTGCATGGAATCATGCTAGATTGAAAAAAAAAAAGGTTTTCCCCTCTTATTACTATGTAGAGTTTAGAGTCGAACTGGGAGAGATATTGGAGGTCGGTTACCCTAGTCTTCCTAGGAGAAGCGTTATCTCCTAGTAAATTAATTCCTGTTTTGTGTACTATAAAAATATGCTCATAAATATCATTAAAATATTACAGCTAAATGAAGAAAAATATATGTTTTAAAGACATATTTAAATATATGTCCTTAAACATACATTTCATGAAATATGAAACATTTAATAATTACTTATAGAAAATGTATATCTAGATATCCGATTTTCCATTTAATCTTTGTAAATTTTGATTTTGATTTGTCAAGCATGCAGATATATTACAAAGGCATCAATAAATTTTTATATTCTTTCTACCCATATTCAACAATTATTTGTATTTCATCCCATTTTAGTCATATTCTCTGTCCTTCTCCCTACTCTTTCCCTCTCCTTCTTCTCTACCTGTATATCATCTATCTACCTATCCATCTATCCATCTATCATCAGTCATTTTTCCCATGTCTCCACCATACCATTTAAGAGTGTGTTCATTTCCTGTGACTTCAATGACAAATCACCACTTAATGGCATAATAGATAACTCTGTGGTTTGAAATAATAGAAATTTGTTCTCTCACAGATCTGGAGGCCAGAATTCCAAAGTCAAGTTTTTGGAAATGCCATGTTTCCTATAGAACCTATAGGAATAAAATCCATTCCATGCCTCTTCCAGCTTCTGAAAGCTGCCAGCTTTCTTTGACTTGTGGCCACATCACTCTAATCTCTACTTCCTTAATCACATTACTTCCTCTTTTATCTTCCCCACAATTCATTTTGATCACTTTTATAGGGATACAAGCAATTGCATTTAGGACCCATCTTGATAATCAAAGATATTCTCTTTCTCTCTAGATCCTTAGTTACATCTTTTGCCATATAATGTAATATTGACATGTTCTGTGGATTAAGAATTTTACATCTTTAGGGGTCTTTTCTAATCCAGTCACAATAAGAGATACCATGATCCTTTAACTTCAATTTTCTTCAGTATATATTTCCTGAGAAGAAGGGTATTCTCTCAAATAACCATGCAACAGATGACAAAATCAGACAGTTCAACATTAGCATAGTTAGTGTTTCCCTAGCCATATTGAAGCCTAAGAAACAATAAAAATCAGTAATGTTATCCTGTAAGTATTTAAAATTTTTATATCTTATTTATCTTAGTCCTTTTGAGCTGCTACAACAAAAATACCATTGACTGGGTGGCTTAAACATATACTTCTGACAGTCCTGGAGGGCGTGAAGTCTAAGATCAAGGTGCTGGCAGATTCAGTGTCTGGTGGAGTCCCACTTCCTGGTTCACAGAGACTAATTTCATGCTGTTTCCTCACATGGCAGAATGGGAAAGAGAGAACTCTCTGGATCCCATTTGTAAGGGCACAGTCCTGTTTGTGAAGACTTCATTTTTATAACCTTATTATTTCACAAAGACTCACCTTCTAATAATACCATCACATTGGGGATTACAAATTCACCTTTTCATTTTGGAGGGATACATGCAGTTTGTTCAGTTTATCATGAATTTTTGCATTGTTTAAAATATTACATTCAAATATTATTTATTGTGATTGCTAAATTTTTGTGCCAGCATAAGTTTTGTGCCCAAGACAAATGACACCCTCACTTCACCATATTCCATTCCTGATCTACAGGCCATATTTAAATTTTATCAACTTTTCCAATAGTCTCTATAACAATTTTCTTCTATACAGACCCCTATTGAGGATCACGATAGCACTTCTTTGTTTATCTCTTATTCTGGAACTATTTTCAACCTTTCTTTTGTTTCTTGATCTTGATGTTTTGAAGGGTACAGGCAAGTTATTTTGTAGAATGTCTGTCAATTTGGATTTATTTTCTATTTCCTCATGTTTGATTCATGTTATGGTGTGTGTGTTATGGCAGGAGTACCACTGAAGTGATGTGACTTTTTCAATGTATTAGAAAGGACATGA
Source organism: Piliocolobus tephrosceles (assembly GCF_002776525.5). Classification (NCBI taxonomy): domain Eukaryota; kingdom Metazoa; phylum Chordata; class Mammalia; order Primates; family Cercopithecidae; genus Piliocolobus; species Piliocolobus tephrosceles. The sequence continues at coordinate 58,918,571 of NC_045452.1, read as the reverse complement.
TATTGTTTTGTTCCACTATTAATGACATTAGGTCAGGTTTAAGTTTGATGGCCTGATTAAAGTGGTATCTACCATATTTATCCCACTATAGCATTACTATTTTTCTCTTTATAATTATAAAATAATTTGTGGACTATCCTTAGCAACTACGTGTTGTTCATAGTCCAAATTTGATTCCTGTACTAACAACCAGTGACAATTTTCTAATTCATTTGTTACTATACTTACAGCTCTTTTTGTATTATATGTACAACTTTATTTTTTACTTGAAATTCAACTATACGGAAGAGATCTTTGTTCCTTTCATATATATGCATGCATCTATGTATGTATATTATATCAATTCAGGCATTCATATTTTATTCAATGGTACATTACATTTTTCTTAGTATGGTTAGTGAGAGATCTTCCAGCTGGCTTGTGGATCATTTTGAGGATTCTTCATAATTAGTTGAGCTTTTCTCATATTTTTGATCCAAACAAGATGTAAAAATATCATCTCATCTTTTACGTGCTCCCATCTAGGAATCGACAGTTTGTCAAAAAATCTTGGTATTTTTTTTTTTTTTTTTTTTTTTTTTTTTTTTTTTTTTGGTAGAGAATGGCCTCTGTTGTTTCAGCTTTTATTTCTATCATTATTTTCCTGTATTTAATATGAAAATTTCCCATGACTTCTTTCAATGTTTTCTATTCATTTTGGAATGTCATCATTTTATGTCTTATGTTACTTGGTGTGGCTGTATTTCTCCTGCTTGTAGTTCACTGTTCTTGAATATTTAAGTTTAGATTTTTCGTCACATTTAAAAAATGGCGAGCCATTATTTCTTCAAACATAACTTTTCCCAATTCTCTTTCTTCTCACCCATGGGAATGTAAATACACATAAAACATTTAATATTCTCCCAAAGAGTACTGACTTTAAAAAATTTATCTCTCCTGTTTATTACTTAAATTATATTTATTTATCTTGACATTGTCCTACAAACCATTGAGTTTCTATTAGTTTTAACTTTTTTCTATTTTATATGTTGTATAAATGCTATAAAATTATCTTCAACTTGACTGACTCCTTTTCTCCTATCTATAACTTGCTGGTTAGCCCATTCAGGGAATATAAGATCATGAATTATAAGAGCATGAGTCATATTTTTCTGATTCTTCACATATCTTGTAATTTTTTCGTGTTGCATGTTGGACAGTTTAAATATATTGTAGCGATTCTGGTTCCAATAATATTTATCTGCAAATGATATTTGTCCAAGAAATAAATTTCGATTGCCCAGACCCAAACTTCAAATTCTCTCTTCTTTATGATGAGCAGTAACCGAAAATCTGCATCCTTCCAGACTCTAGCTACTTTATTTGACAAACACCCACATGTCTCCTTTATGCTTAAACAGATCAGTGATTAGTTACGAATTTTACAGCATATATGTCAACGTTGGTCTCTTTCTATGTGAAACTCTTTTTCCAGGACCTTTTTTCCTTTAACTTCCCAGCTAATACACCAGCTCCAAAGTCTGTGTCTGACCTCACGCCTCTGCACCAGAGAGATTAGAGAGTATGCTCCAACAAAACCCTGAAAGCATGCCAATCTCACCTGGAGACATTCTTATCTTACAGGAGCCACTCTTTTCCAGATTCTTCTTACTTCAGATCCATATACAATTACAGCATTTAAAAAATACTGTATACAAATATTATAGTTGTTATCTGTAGGAGATTTGTCTTTTACAAATTTCTCTCACATTATTCCAAGCTAGAACATCAAATTTGTTTTCAATTTTGCAGATTTTCTAAAATTAAAATTTACACAAACTCTAACTACTTAAGATACAAGTAGAATTTCTCTGGTTAAATAAAGAAATAGAGGTAGAATCCTGTCCTTTTTCTGGACAAACACATCTGTCACAAAATTACCCAGATATACTCCATAATAATTCTAGTTTTTCATAGATAGTTTCAAAATAATTTATCTACATCAAATAATGAATACTTATGAGGGGAAACATATATTATGTTTCCACTCAGAATATATTCACACATGTGACCAGAAAAATTGACCATGGGTTCACCACAATCTTCAAGCCAAACTCCAAAGGACATCTAAAAAATGCACATTACTTTAAATATATTTAAGGCTGCTTTTAAATATATTAAATATATTGTATAATTAGCTAAGTGCGGCATATATAATTATTGTCATTTTAGTACTGCTACTACTTTATTATTCCACAATAAGAACTGAAAACATAATTTTCTGACTATATGTGACAGACACTATGTTAAGAGTTCTGAACATATTATCTGACTTTATTTTTACTAAAAGCTTTTGACATACGGGTTATTAGTCTGCATATACAAAAGTGAAAGCCGAACTATAAAGATATCTTACTACTTACTCAAAGAGAGACAGATAGTAAAAATATGATCCACAAGCCAAACCACACTTTGTATGCCTGTGAAAGCACATTCTTTCCAACATATCATCTTGCATTTCCCAAACAAGAAAAGTGTTTCTCAAAGAATTAAATATTTTGACAAGATACACATTCATTATAATATAGAGATTGGGCTTAAAACTAGTTACTTTAATTGTTGGGCTTAGCCATTTTGTACTATATAGCATGACAGAACAAAAAAGGAAGAGAGAGACGATATTAGGACATGTAGGACTATTGCTGCAACTCTGAAATTTGAGTGGTTTAACCATAAAAATTTTATTTCTCATTTAATGAAATCCAATGTGGATTAGTAGCTTTCTTTTACTTTGAGTTTTAATTTAAGCAAAAGATGCCATTATGGTTTCACTCTAATGGTGACAGTAAAGCTGAGTCTTTAAGAAAGGAAGTGTAAGCTGTGCCTGTCATGTGAAAGAGCATCCTGGGAAATGTACAGGAAGATCAAAGGTCCAGTGTGAGATTATTTTTGGCTAATTGGAGAGCATCTGGGATGCCAGTGTTCTTGGTACAGAGGGAGAAAATTGTAGAAGGTGAGGCTGGAGACATAAAGTCTGTAGGTCTTTGAAAGCCATTGCCTTTATTCTAAGTAAGGTGGAATTCCTCTTCTTCAGTCTTCCACACCAGGCTCTAACACGTATTTATCAAAACTTAAATAATGTGTCTTGTAATTATATATACATCTTTCCTCTCTGTCTTTGTCAGCAGGCTCTGTGTATGTTTGTTAGCATATATACAACAAACCTGTCTTGTGTTTGGTACCTGATAGAGAAGACATACTGGTGGCATGTTTCTTGATCAGATTTTATGTTCCACTTCAGGTTCATGGGTGTCCCTATGGGAATATGGTCCTCTTTACATGCTTAGAATCAAGACATTTGGGTTTTCATTGTCATATTATCTTGGACCCAAATCAGTTTGGCCCTCTATAAGTGAACTCCCCTACTAAGTGCATGGGTTTGTCTTTTAACCAAAGCTGGAGATTTGGACACTGTATCCAAGTCAATTGGTTTTTCCACTTAGCCTTACCCTTATATTAATCCAGCCTTCTCTTCTGACTCCTGTGCTCTACTACTCAACCATCACGTTCGGACTCCTGGAGTCCTTGTCCCTCTAGTTCTAGTCAGTCTCAATTCACTGAACTGACATCAGCCTTAATTATTAGGTATAGGTAACGTATGATCCTCTGACATCCTGGAGAATGCAAATGAGTTGATATTTCTCCTAACTCTGCAATGAAGAGTCAGACTTGAAACGCTAGTACTGTTATGTGATTTATTACTATAAAAATATTCAATGAACAATGTGCATTTTTTCCCCAAACTTGTCATTTGGGATTGGCAACTCAAAAAACAATAATAATCCTTGGAGAATCAAAATGATCTACCTCATTCTCTTAAAATATGCGTTACCTAGGTAATCACAGTGACTATGATGAAAATAGATATAGGTTAAGTAAATTAGAAAGAGGAAGTAATGGATAATTCCTATAAAACTAGCAGATTAAAAATTAGCAAACTAAGATTATAGCTAATCAAATTGTTTTACTTTATAAAGAAAACATGAGTTTTGATATATGCTTAAAACATCTTATTTAATACTAGTGAATATTAGTGAAGTAATGAGGCAAAAAATCCTTAATACCACATTTGTTCTGTACAACTAAACTTTTAAAATCCATTTTAAAAGCATCTTCTATGAATAAGCTTTAGTAAGAAGAACAACAAATTGCTACCAAATACATTATAGATAGTATTAATGGTGCATTTGATTTCAGTTCACATAGACTGTTGAACAGCTTTGAAGAGAAAGCCCATAGAGAAATACATATCAATACAAATCAACTAACATTTATTTTATTATAGTGAGTTGCATATTTTTTCTATGCTAGGTTCAATAGAAAGGTAATTCTAACTCAGTGAAAAGACACTTTTTCCTAAAGTTATATTTTATTATTTCTACCTATATGTACACATTTTTTCTAAGTCTCTGTCTCTGTAATAACTGCACTGGTTCAGGAAATGACTAAAATTTTCCTAAGTTGAATTGTAGAAATATTTTTCAATAATGTGATGCTTTTTTCAAGGTTTGACTTTGCTTTCCCTAGATATTGGTTCCTGAAATTGATAGTTTATAGTTCATGGCAAAAGAGCTGAAGATATATTTTCCACTTCTCGATCTGCCTATCCAGAATGCTCCTAGGTTTTCTTCCAGATGATTAAACTGTGATCTCTTAACAATTCACTTGTTGAATTTTTAAATACACTTCTCTCTATCCCCTCCATGAAAGAGCATTTGTTGCCAAGCAAAAAGGTGAACAGCAGCACCCAGAGATACAGGTGTTCCTTTTTGTCCCTAAAAATTTTCATGGATTAGGTGGGCATTTAGAATAGTAGTGGAAAAAGGCATACTCCAGAACCTTAAATTTCATTTTTATTTCTTTATAGATCATTATGCCTAAGAATGCACCTGGCTCAATGCATGCTGCTAGTCTTTCTTCTAATCCTTCCTTTCATAATTATCACTCTTTATTTAGAAAAGAAATCCATATCTTTTACCCACTGTGAAATAGAAACTTCACTGTTTCTTTACTCTTGATTAAAAAGTCTCAAGGGTGCCAAGCAAAGGAACAATTCAAAACATTGGTGTTTGTGAGGACTCTTTTATTCAAAACATCACAAATTCATGGTAGGACTGATTTTGCATTTTTACACACATAGGTACACACCCACATATATCCTATTAAAGTGGAAAACTGACATTACAAATGGTATATTCTGATCTATTCCACAATATCCAAATTAAAATTTATTATATAACACATTTTGGGAGTGCTATCAATTCCTCTTCTTAAAGCAAGTCTCTTCCATTCCTGTGTTAATCAATGTACTCATTGTTCCTGAGAAAGAGAACCAAAGGGGATTAAAATTGTCTATAGAAATTTTAAACAATGTATGATTTATATAGTGATGCTGGAAACACTCAATTAATAATGCAAACTTGACCACATAATTCCTTTCTTACCAATATTCATAATAACAAATAGTCTGCTCAATGCTGTTATTCATGTATACCACAGACATATGGGATTCCACATTTTTCATGACCTTAAGAAAGATATAAATTCATGCTTTTAATTTTTTAATATTCATTTAGAATCAGAAGAGAATCATCTCTTTTCCTAAGCTCCAGTATTATCATTTTGGCCAATCTACCAGCTTCCCTTATCTGGATTACTGCAATCACCTCTTCATTATTTTTTTCTTCTGCTTGTAAGCCTGGTGCACTATTTTCTCTTTCTAATGAAAAACAAAAAGAGCAGCCAGAATGATCTCTGTGAAACAAAGTTTGTTATGCCACTTTTCTGCTCCAAACACCCATAGTAAATCCCAAGGCCATACCATACCAAAGGGCTGGCCCCCATTACCTCCTTGACAGTCCTTTTACTACTTTCCTTATCTGTTTACTCCCATCAAGGGACATCATGCCAGAATATGTTCCCCCCCGGAATGTTCGCAAGCCTTTAAACCTGTTGACTATGGGTGATGGGGCGACAATCTTTAGTTAAGCAAATCAAGTGCTTATGTTTTTATCTTAGAACTATAACAGTGGTGCCGGTTTAAAATATTTGTAAGCAAAACATAAGATATGGCAAGGGGAGATCATTTAGGGTATTATTGCAAATACAGGAGTAAATTTATATGAACTAAATTGTAACAGAGGATCATAGACTTTGATGCATTTAGAAAGTATCTGACCAGCTCTATAAGGGGAATATGAAAAAAAAAATGGCATGATTTAGAAGTTTGTTTGAGCAACTGGAGGAATTATCATGACAACAAATGATATTGAGGATAAATACCAAAGATATTACAAGAGTAGAGATAATCTTTCTGTGTATTTCTGCACTTCTGTAGAACATCTAGCTTGAGAAATTACAGGCAGCTCATGTGGATGAAGACAAATATGCACTCCTGGAGGGTCATTTTGTCTGCCCGTAAATGAGTTTAGCAGCTAGCTCAGTCAGTTCAAGGCAGCACAATTACTATTTTTTTTTTTTAGATGAAGCTTGCTTCTGGTCTCTGGAGGCTTCCCATATCTAACAAGACCAGTAGTCTTATTGGTATGAAGCTGCATAGATGTTTCCAATACCCCCACCTTATAAATACTTTGATTATTATGAGGGTGAAAACCATGCTCCAAGAAAACATTGGCCATGGTGAAATCAGACCAGCCATACCCAGTTCAAGCTGCAGGACAATGTCACTCAGGAAGATTGTTGTCACTCTACTAGTTCCCTTAATTTAAACTAAGTTCTCCATAAACCTTCATCTTTTGTGTGCCTCTCCTACTTTTTTGCACATTTGTCTTCAACTTTCCTTTGCACATGGTGAATTTCAGTCTTTTTTCTGCACCAAAGTTTCCAGTTTTTATGTGGTGTTTACTCTCCCTTATTTTGATTTGCAGTCATTAAAAAGAAATCTTGAGATTTAGATAAGCTGACTTTACATTTTCAAATGGGGAAACTGAATGGTCTTTAAGATTTCTTTCTTTCTTTCTTTTTTTTTTTTTTTTGTGAGATAGAGTCTCCCTCTGTTGCCCAGCCTGGAGTGCAGCCATCTCAGCTCACTGCAAGCTCCGCCTCCCGGGTTCACGTCATTCTCCTGCCTCAGACTCCTGAGTAGCTGGGACTACAGGCGCCGCCACCACGCCCCGCTAATTTTTGTATTTTTAGTAGAAACGGGGTTTCACCGTGTTAGCCAGAATGGTCTCGATCTCCTGACCTTGTGATCCGCCCACCTCGGCCTCCCAAAGTGCTGGGATTACAGGAGTGAGCCTGTGCGCCCAGCCTCTTTGAGATTTCATAGAGAGATTTCCAGGTAAAAATATACATAAAAATTATAGCTCAGAAAACTAAGGTATTCTGTGTATTATCCTGATGCTCTAGGGAGACAAATTTAAGAGAAGGCCCCTAGTTACCCATTTCAGCTCTATAGATTATTAGCTTTCAACAATGAGTTCTCATCTGTAAAACAGGTACACTGATGGCATCTTAGCACAGATTATTATATAGTTAACTGATATAATTTATGTAATGTGCATGTATATTCCCTAGCATTCAAAAATGTTACCTTGTAGTGTTGTTATTGTCATTATTATTATTTTCTGTTCTAGACTTTGAATTTGTTGAAATTCTAGACTTTTAAGTAATCATGGCTGTATTTCCAATGGCGAATACAATGAGTGGCAAATACTGGCTATTCAATATCTATTTCTTTAAAGAATTAACCATACAGGGTAAGGTCCTAAGTTGACTTTCTCTTTATTCACATCTAAGACTGAAGAAGGCCGGGCGCAGTGGCTCAAGCCTGTAATCCTAGCACTTTGGGAGGCCAAGACGGGTGGATCACGAGGTCAGGAGATCGAGACCATCCTGGCTAATACGGTGAAACCCCGCCTCTACTAAAAAATACAAAAAACTAGCCGGGCGACGAGGCGGGCGCCTGTAGTCCCAGCTATTCGGGAGGCTGAGACAGGAGAATGGCGTGAACCCGGGAGGTGGAGCTTGCAGTGAGCTGAGATCCGGCCACTGCACTCCAGCCTGGGCGGCAGAGCGAGACTCTGTCTCAAAAAAAAGAAAAGAAATATTTGCTGATGTTTTATAAAGAAAATTCAGTCCACTTCTTTAGCAGTCAAAGGTAGTATTTTCAATGTTTTTTTTCTTTGGAAAAAAAAAAAAAAGACTGAAGAAAACTGATATCCAGAGAAAATATCAATTGAATTTGAAGCAATGCTGTCTTGAATATGTGGTAATATTTATCAAAGTGTTAGGGAAATTGTGCCACGTTCCTATATTTACACCTTCTTCTCTTAACAAGACCAAGTCAAAAACTAAATGTTCTCTCTCTTTTTGTGTTTGTTTCATCATTTTCTTTCCTTAAATTATCTTCCATGCTATATTTTGGTGCATCTGATTGGAAAGTTGTAAAAATTATTTTTTAGCATCTGATTTGAGAGTTAATGACTTCTTATATTCTTATATTTTGTGACTTCCATAAATATTATGAGAAACCATAGTATACAAACCTAAATACAAATATGTCATTTAGAAAATATTTTCCTTTTTTTAACTTTTTCTTAGTTCATGAGAAAATAATTTTAATATAATTATTTTGGCCTAGTCAACATATGCTTTTTACCATTAAAAAATTATATTGAAATTCTTCAATAAGAACTGTATTCCATGTATATAACATTTATATTAGAAATATTAATTTATTAACCATGCATTGAAATTTATATTTTCTCATATCATTAATTTTATTTAATATATATGTGATCATTCCCAGTCCCCCAACTTATAGAAATAATATTTACAGCATAGCAGGGTTTTAAACCTAGAATATTACATATTAAAATTTACAAATATTCAAAAATACATTTTTAATTCAAGATGGCTACATAATTATGAACAACAGAATACCTAGTTATTTATCAACTTTTCTTTTCTTAGGCAAATTATTTTTTTATTTCGTTATTTTTGCTACTTAGGGCCCATGACATTAGAGTAAGTTGTTGTCTGTATCTGGAGATTTCTCATTTATAAAAATGCTCTTCCAACTTTTGGTTGCTTTAGATAAAATCTAAATGGTAAGTAATGAAAGTTCTTACTATATAGTTCTTACTATGTAATTCTACTCCAATTGTAGAGTTAAATATACAGAAATACACATGAAATGCAAAATAAATGTACATAAAATGTAGAGGATTAAAAATAATAAAAAGTTACAATGCCCTACTCAGTCTTTTAAATTTTAATTAGGTACCTAGGATATTTCCATAATTCCATTGTGTTCACCCTTTTAAGATAACAAAAATTTTTTATAAATCAGAATATTTTTATTGCTTACAATTTTGATAATTGCATATATACTATCGATTTTGAAGGTTTGGGGATAAAGGAAGGAAATACATGGAAAATATGCATATTACTTTGACTTTATGTGAATGATAGGAGGAATCAGTCCAAACTGTCAGCCAAATTAGAAGTGGTTCAAATTAACTAGGCATTTCCCACTATTTCCAAAATGAATTTAAAAAGTCCAAATAAGTCCATAAAAACTGATACATTGAAACCATCACACATATGGTTTTATCAGAGCATATTCTCTTTCCTAACTGAAAATAACCTCCTTCTGAGAATAAAAATCTGAAAAGAAATTCCATTCTTGATTATCTGCAAAAGCTACAAAAGCTCTTATGGGCCTAGCCTATTCAACCATCAGATGGGCAGAATTTTAGGGAAGTCCATTCCTGAAATGCATCTTTATTTCCTGATGTGCTTATTGCCAATGTTATTTTAGCTGTTAGAGTATCTTAAAGACATAAAAGCAGTTGACTAGATATTCTAAAGATGATGGCAGTAGCCCGCAGCTTACATAAACCATATAGGGTCCTTGGACATAGTTGCAATAAAGCAGAACATTGAAAACACAGCTTATATAAAACTTAATACACTCAGCCCGGAAGATACTTTTAAACATTTGCTAAAACTACTTTACAAGCAGGCATGTTCGCTATAAAATCATGGTAATGGAGAAATAAAGCAGGGGTACAGAATAAAAAGCAAGAAATTTGCCCAAACAGTTAATTTAAGCAGCTAAATAACCACTAGGGTTATCTTGATATAATTCAGAGTTTCTTTACATGAAGATCTCATTTACAGCTATGTGGGGTAGATAACTATCTTACTTAAGGTTGTTACCAAAGCTGTCATGTTTTTGTAATATCCTCAGTGAGTCTCTGACTTATTTGCCTTTCAGGTATGTGTGCTTGTAAGTGCGTGCTTTTGCTATATTTTAAGGAACATTAGTTTACAGGCTACATTTACAATCACATATGCATGTGCTCGTCAGTAGTTAACTTTATATAAGACACAAGGCTTATTATTGACTGTCTATTATTGTTCAGAGGGGAGAACAGGTAGTATTGGGTGAGGAAATGTTTTCAAAGCTGATTAATAGATATTTGTTGTTTGTGGTTAGTGAATTCCTATAAGACAGCAAACCTAGATTTGCTTGGAACTAAACTGCATGGATATTCTTTCACTGAATTGCTGCTTTCTCATCATTTTTTAATAAAATAAGGACAACTGGAGGGAACAATAGCTCAACAGAAATGTGAGCACATATGGCCTAGCCAGTGGAATGTCTTAGTCACAGGATGTATCTCAGGGGACAATGAAAGGACGAAGGGCCAGTGAACTCTCCTACTAAACCTGTTCTTATGTCTTCCTCAATGAAGCCTATTCTCTACTGCATTTAGTGTAACGTTGTAGAATTTACATTGAAGCTGTTACTTGACAAGTCATGACCATGAAAAGTCCAAGCTTGTTCAGTAAGCTGAAAATATAAAAATGAATATATATGTATATATATACACATATATATATAATTTTTAAACAAGAATATGTTTTACTATCCCACATAAATGGCTATTCATATTCTTTTCTATGGAAATACTATTCATTGTGTCTGAAAATACTCATAATAAAAATCATAGCATGCATATTTGGCCTTGCACTTCCTATTAGCATGTAGGAAGTAACCAAGTCCAAATTCAGTCTGCTCACCGCACAACAGCCAATAAGTCAAGACAGAATGATTTGGAGCAAAGAAAATGACTTTATTTCTGAAAGCCAGCAAACCAAAAAGATGGCAGGCTAATGTCCTAAGGAACCATCTTAAGTCAGTACACATTACAAGTTCTTTTTATGTTCAGGGTAGGGGGAAGAGAAAGGGATTGGGACCAAAGGGTGACTGATGACCACAGATATCTGTGTGCCAGTGAGGATCTGAGGAGGCTGTGAAACCTCCCTGTCCTTGGTCAGGTCACAACACCTCTGCAGATCCTTACCACAACATTGCTACTTGTGTCTATACCTCCGTTATTTCCTCTGGGATTAGTTTTGGGAAGGGACTATTAATAATTCTTGCTTTAAAGTTAAATTATAAACTAACTTCCTCCCATTGTTAGCCTGGCGTACCTGCAGAGATAAGCAAAAGCAATTAACCTAAAAGATATCACCATGGACAGGAGCAAAATGGAGTTAGTCATGCTAGGCCTCCTTTTCACTGTTACAAAAGCAACAAGGGAACATTATATCCTGTCTAACAAAAATAAGTTCAGTTGTCTAGGCATTTTTTAAAAAGTCTACCAGATGACTGAGATTGCAAGGTCCTCTAGCGAAATGAAATTCTTCTAAGAGTGAGAGTAATGAGCCCATGAAATAGGGTGGAGACACAGGACAAATGAACTGTCTTACTTAAGGCAGTTCTGCAGGAAGAAGAGATGTTCATGGTAAAAGCAGGTTAAAAAAACAGTGGAAATGTTAACCAATTCTTAAAGATGTAGGCTAGCATTATGTTTAGAATCCCAGGAAGATTCTAAAACAACGGAAGTCTGAAAGTATTATACAACTCACTACCATAGTCCTCTGACAAGCATTCACAAGGAAGTTTTGTGGTAGAGGAAGAAGCCTGAGAGAAAAACCCCTCCATAATGAAGACATTCAGGGATTCCCAGGGCAGAGCAGCTGGACCTAGAGAAAACTCTCTGTCCACTGTAGAATAAGTTCATGGTCATGGCTGACTGCCACGGGGATATAATATCAAACACTGCTCTGATACAAGGTACAAGCTGCTGAAGGAGGGACAGGAAACCTGTTCACATCAAGGAATCTGCACTAACTTAAGGCAGAACACCTCTGCCGTGGGTGGGAGAAAGGCAGGAAACACCTAGCCCTAGGCTTTGCACTGAGTTGAGTAGGAGGAAAAGTGACTTCCCTGCAAGGAGGCTCCAAACAGCTGAGAAAGCTCCACACAAGAGGTTTGGGCACGCAAGTGCAGCCTAAGCCGAAGACTGGAGAAGGAGAATTGAACAACTCCCCTACGCAAATTATGAGCCTGCCACAGGAAACACACACACACACGAAAAAACTACAGAACGTCATCTCTCGTGTAGATAGAAATCTGTAAAATGATATTAGCAAATGTAATCCAACAATATTTAAAAGAATAATATTCCATTATCAAGTTAACATTATCCAGGAATGCATGACTGGTTTACCATATGATAACTAATGTAATTTATCACATCAACAGATTGAGTGTAAAATCATTTGATTCTTAAAATAGGTGCAGAGACAGGCCAGATGCGGTGGCACATGCCTGTAATCCCAACACTTTGAAAGGCTGAGGTGGGTGGATCACTTGAGGTCAGGAATTTGAGACCAGCCTGGCTAAGTTGGTGAACCCCCATCTCTACCAAAAACATAAAAATTATCCAGGAATGGTGGCACGTTCCTGTAATCCAAGCTACTTGGGAGGCTGAAGTGGGAGAATTGCTTGAAACCAGGAGGCAGAGGCTGCAGCAGAGATTGCACCACTGTACTCCAGCCTGGGTGACAGAGCAAGACTCCATCTCAAAAAATAATAATAATATGTGCACAGAAATCATTTGAGAAATACAGTGACCATCTTATTTTAAACTTTTCAAAATACTGGAAAATGGGGAGAGGTGAGAGAAAGCACAAATTCTTAACTTTTTAATGAGTATTTACAAAAATGCTATGAAGCATCATTTGTTTTTTTCATGGATCAATATAAGGGACAAGACAAGGATGTTCTTTCTCACTGGTTTCTCATACACCATTGTACTGGAAATGTTGGGTAGAGTAATAAGACAAGAGCAAAATATAAACCATATTGACTTTAACTGAAAAGTCAATCTTTCCTGGCAAATAACTTAATTGTACACATAGAAAATCCTAAAACAAATCTCTAAGAGAAAACAGTTTGGCACTATTTTATGAAACTTAATATGCAACTGTCATATGACCCAGTAATTACACTCTAGGATATTTATCCATGACAAATAAAACCTGTGTTCCCACAAAAACCTGTACAGAAATGGTCACTTGCGTGCACATGCATCTTTATTCGTAACAGTCAAAAACTGGAAACCACCTAGATGTCCTTTATTTGATAAATGGCTCAACAAACTATGGTTCATCTATGCCATGGAATATTATTCACCAATAAAAATGAACCAACTGTTGATGCAGAAAACTTGGCTTTGATCTCCACGGAACTTTACCAGGTAGAAAAAAAAACAATCCCAAAAGGTTATGTAATATATAATTCCATATGTATAACATTCTTGAAATCACAAAATCATGTAAATGAAGAACTGATTGGGGGTGACAGATTAGTGAGGAATGGGAAGGAGAGTGATTTTAATGGAATTGTTCTGTATCTTGATTGCATTAGTGCCAATACCCTGACTCTGATATGGCATGAAAATTTTGCAAGATGTTACTATTAGAGAAAACTAGGTAAAGGGTAAAAGATGTCTTTTGGTATTTATTTCTTACAACTGCGTGAATCCACAGTTATCTCAAATACACTTATGCCCCGATTATCTGAAACTAAACATTTCAAAATAATGAAAGTCACATAATTTTAAAATTTTCTAGAAATTATTATCACTTTTTTCAAGCTTTTAAGAGTGCTCATTCTCTAGATGTCATGTTTTCTTTCTAAATGATGGTTACTATTGTGGTTTATCCTATCACATTTTGCACTCTTATAATATATAGATTCTGTTGCTCCTATCATTTAATTAAATGCAGAAAGTTTAGGTCAGATTGACGTGTTTATGTGACTGTCCTTGTAACATCAATTGCATTCTTGTATCTATTTCAATAGTATTCCCAAATTAAATGCAATATTTTGAAAGATATATTGCATCTTTATTTTTATTAATTTATTTAGCATATTCTCAATTTAAATTCTCAATTAAATGTGACAAGTTGACAAGTCATCAACTTCTGCAAATGTACATTTGTGTGTTATCTAGATATGTGAGTATCCTGCTACCAAATTTCAGATATTTCAATATGTGCATTTCTTTGATTTTTGCTGACTTTTTCTTTCTTTTTTTTTTTTTTTTTTTGAGATGGAGTCTCACTCTGTCGCCCAGGCTGGAGTGCAGTGGCACGATCTCGGCTCACTGCAAGCTCCGCCTCAAGGGTTCATGCCATTCTCTTGCCTCAGGCTCCCGAGTAGCTGGGACTACAGGCTCCCGAGTAGCTGGGACTACAGGCGCCCTCCACTACGCCGAGCTAATTTGTTGTATTTTCAGTAGAGACAGGGTTTCACCATGTTAGCCAGGATGGTCTCTATCTCCTGACCTTGTGATCCACCCACCTTGGCTTCCCAAAGTGCTGGGATTACAGGTGTGTGCCACCGAGCCTGGCCAACTTTTTCTTTAACATTTGCTTACATTAAGGTTCATTCAAAGTCTTTTTGGCATAAATATTGAATAGGGGCCTTGAGCTGTTGGGAATAAAGAACAACCATTAAAACTGGGCAGAATAAAACATTTTTGCTAAATTAGTTTGTGTAAATAATTCAGTTATATAGAACTGAGTGTGCTTCTAGTTTACATCATCAAAAAAAAAAAAAGTGTTCCCCTCTTGTGTCCAGGTGTTCTTGTTGTTTAACTCCCACTTATAAGTGAAAGCATGTGGTATTTGGTTTTCTGTTCCTGTGTTAGTTTGCTTAGGTTAATCACCTCCAGCTCCATCCATGTTGCTGCAAAGGACATGACCTCATTCTCTTTATGGCTGCATATTTCATGACATATCTGTACCACATTTTCTATATCCAGTCTACCACTGATAGGCATTTAGGTTGATTCTATGTCTTTGCTATTGTGAATAGTGCTGCAATGAACATTTGCATGAATGTGTCCGTATGGTAGAATGATTTATATTTCTTTGGCTACATACCCAATAATGTGATTGCAAACACCGGTGCCTACTTGAGGGTAGAGGGTGGGAAGAGGGTGAAGATTAAAAAACCACCCTTTGGGTACTATGCATATTACCTAGGTTACAAAATAACTTGCACACCAAACCCCATGACATGCAGTTGACCTTATAGCAAACCTGCATATGTACCCCTGAACCTAAAGTAAAAGTTTAAAAAAAAGTTGGAGAACCTTCCTTTGGTAATATAATGAAGAAGGTATTCCTTGTTTCAAAAATCACTTATTTGAAGATGATTTTTCCATGATTTGCAAGGTTAAAATATAGCGCATCAATATATATAATAAAAATTACTCTGCTAACAGCCTACAGATTCATTAAATTATAAAAATGGTTGAAGTGTAGTGAATGAGAATAGGTTTTAATTTCAATAACTTTAATAGCTGTCTATATTATACATACGCATATATATACATACACATATCATTTATGTACTGAAAATATTAGTCAAACTATTTTGAAAATAGGGAAGATAATACTTTAGAGAATTGTTCCCTGACCCTTTCCTAAAGCAGTTTTTTTCTACATGCACTTGAAGCTAACTTGTAGTGGATTTGGTATGAAAAATTGCCTCTTAAATCTTGTCAGGATTTTCTCTAATCTCATAAACTTGGAAATATAAATTGGATAATCTTCGATATTCTGTAATACCACCCTTGTTTTGAAAAAGAAAGCACATTTATTGTATACCAGGTCTTCCTGTATTCCCAACTGAATGAAAAATAAGATGAAAAAATCTAAGTAATATTTAATTACTTTAGGAATATATATCCCATCATATTTTAGCACCACTGGTAGGGTCATTTGAAAAAGAGGATTCTGGATTCTCATGATGTCTCCTTTCCTTAAATGCTATGTAAATTTTGGAAAGTTACTTAAAAGCTAAAAACGAATGGTAAGTCTTGTGTCACAGTAGTAACAATGATGAAAGGTCATTCTGTGATGAATTACCTATCACAGTTGGTGGGAAGAGAAGCTGGAGGTGAACAGACATGTCAGTTTCTTTGCTTCATTTGTCCCATAGATACTAAAACATATCTGGAAATAAACTTGCCAAGTTTTCTGGTCTATATACGTATCACATAGGAGAAAAACATTTGAATAAACATTTTTTAGTCAGATATTCTACGGAAACTCTTTTCTGCTTGTCTATTTCCATATGAATATATTATATGTGCATTGTAGGATATGAGAGTCTTTAAAGTTTTTCTGCTTCAGGATAATGAGATGTGAGCAGACATAAAGTGTATCACTTCTGGGAAGCAATTTTAATATTCAATATTGTGTTAATCACTTTTCATTTCTTCTAACATGGAGACTGATAGATACCAAATCGTGGATCTCTGACTGCCTGCGTTCCTGAATGCAGCTGGCAAGAAGTAAATACACTGCCTGAACTCTGAATAAAAATGTAGCACACGGCCGGGCACGGTGGCTCAAGCCTGTAATCCCAGCACTTTGGGAGGCCGAGACGGGTGGATCACGAGGTCAGGAGATCGAGACCATCCTGGCTAACACAGTGAAACCCCATCTCTACTAAAAAATACAAAAAAAAAAAAATTAGCCGGGCGTGGTGGCGGCGCCTGTAGTCCCAGCTACTCGGGAGGCTGAGGCAGGAGAATGGCGTGAACCTGGGAGGCCAAGCTTGCAGTGAGCTGAGATCCGGCCACTGCACTCCAGCCTGGGTGACAGAGCGAGACTCCGTCTCAAAAAAAAAAAAAAAAGTAGCACACACACACAAAAAAAAGCCTTTGTTGTTCCAGCCACTGAGATTTGGAGATTATTTGCTACTGGAGCATTATCTAGGTTATCACAGTGGCTTCTATGTAAGATTCCATGCTAGGCTACATAGAGAAGTCAAAAAATATTATGACCTTGGCCTTATTTTCAATTAGTGATATGCTTCTCTCTTAGAGTAAAATGCTAACAAATCTTTCATTTCATATTTATAAAATAATTTTCCTTCATACTTCTTTAAACATTTATAGGCCCTAACTACCTGTGCTGAGTAGTTAGATATGCTCTTTAGAAATAAAAAGAAAAATTAAAAATCACATGACTCGTGATCTTACACTTTTGAGGATAAATGAAATATACGCCCATTCTATCACTAATGAATTTCAAACAGTGAGGGGAAAAAATAAACACTGATAATTCTAGGATGTCCAACATATCCCTTATATATTTGTGAGTTTTCATGCACTTACTAGTATCTTGCCAGTAAGGTTTCTGTATGATTGATTTTAGAAAAAATTAGACACTTGACCCTTTGGGCTTCAGAGTACCACAATTGCCATTACAGACTATTAACCAATATAGGAGCCATAGTAGTTAAGAGATAAATCACGAGAGCTATTGCCAATTTCACTCTGACATATTAAGGAGCTTGGAAGTTCTTACTCTCATCCTTAAGACTAAAAAAAAAAAAAAGGGAGCTAAAAACCAACAACTTTTCTTTCATTCTTCAATGGCTTTAATTTGTGGCATAAGCCACTACTCTGCAATCTGGAGAGACAGGCAACCAAGCTCTGCCTAACTGCAGGTAAAACTGCTGGGGGCATGAACTGGGAGAAGTACTTAAATATAAATTTTGATGATTTTCTGGAGCCTGAGTGTGGATTACAAGGCATATCAGAATGCAAGAAAAATCATAGTATGAAGATACAAAGGAAGCACCAGAATCAGACTCAAATATGGTACAGAAGTTGGAGTTATCAGACCTTGAATTTAAAATCACCCTGATTGATGTTACGGGTGAACATGCAAAGTTGGACCACTAATAAGAATAGATTATTAATTGAAGCAGATACCTGAAAACATTAACAAAGAATAAAAAGGAAATGTTAGAAGTTTAAAAAATACACTGCAAGTCCAAATTCCTTCAGCGGTTTCATCAATAGACCTAACAAACCAAGGAAAAAATTAGTGAGCTTGAATATAGATCATTATAAACTTTACAGACTGAAATGTGATGATAATAAAAGATAAAACAGACCATTCAAAACTCTAAGACAATATCAAAAGATGTAAGTGTATGCATAATTTGAATATCAGAAGAAGAAAGGATGGAGCAGAAGACATTTGAAGTAATAATGCCCAAGAACTTTGCAAAATTAATGACAGGACAGTAAACTACATATTCATGAATCTCAGAAAACACCAAAACTTTGCAGCTGTAGTGAATAGAAAGCCCCACCTCAATGTTGCTTTAACCTTCATAACAGCGAGTACTGCTACACTTCTAGTGATCCTTGAAGGAAGAGACATTGCATTCCCCAAGGATGTAGTAAGGGAAAGCCCCGTGCTAAACTGGTCAGAGTTCCTACGTTTATAATTTTTTGGTTTACTCAAATATCTTCTTTCTCATGTTACAAATATGTTACCAGAAGAACTGGTTAGGGTAATTAACCAGTTTTGAATAAAATTTATGGGAGGCCATTTTTTTGAACTAGGCCCTAACCGATGAAACCAAGCCAGAAGAAAGTCATTTGTGCTAGGGGCCACATAATCCAACTGAGCTTTAAAACAGACCAGTTTTCCAAAACACAGGAGATTCATAGCAACTGATCTAAAGAGGCCAGTTAACTTGAGCGAGCTTGAGAAAGAAGTTCCCCCTGCCTTAACTCTATAGGAAAATAACTTTAAAATGGCCAATTCACTTTTTCCTACTTATTTCTGTTTTCTTCAGCACTTTTCTGCCTACAAAGTCAGCTCAGGTCAGTGAAACACCTCTCTATTTCATAGACGGGATGATGCCCAAATCATGAATCACTAATAAAAGCCAATTAGATCTTTAAACACAATTCGTTGCAATTTTAGTTTTAAAATGACACCAGTTAGGGTCACTACCTGACAGACTTGGAAAATATATTATACTTTATCTACTCAGTGATCAGGGCATGTCACTTATCCATTTATTTCTTCCTTAAAGGTAATTTTATTTCAAAGACTTTTTATTCCTGCAGGAACTTTGTCAGTATCCCTCAATTCCATCTTAGCCAGTTTCCCTAAATTTGATTTTTAGTGAGCAGTGGTGTTCATCCATTCTCTCACAGAAGGTTTCTGGCTCCTGCTTAGCCACGGGGAGGCTTCAATTAGCAACTTCATCCCTCATCACCACCATCACCCATCCACACAAAACACACAAACCCCGGCACACTGGCCATAGACTTATTATTAAATTATTTTAAGGTTCAATAATAGGAAGATGAACATTTTATGTAACCATTACTGAACAAGGGTGCTCCTCCGGATAAATCTCATTTAAGCTTTTGAAGATAAGCAGCTGGGGACTAATTTTGCATTTATGAGAAAAATGAAATAAAAAGACATGCCTCATTAGGCCACCCAAAATCTTGACTAAGTCACAGTCCATTGATTTGGTCTCCTCAAAACAAACAAGCGAGCAAAACAAAAGCACTTGTCAATCAGTTTCAGCTCCTTTATGTAAAATGAAAGGAATTATGTATTTTAAGAAATCAAAAAGCCTTTAGTATTGCTGATGGTACTTATAAAATTATCTTTCAAGATTTACAAAAGCTTTCATCATAAAAAATCTTTTTTCAAAATAGACTTTGGCTCCCTAACCATTATAGTAATAGTAAGGAAATGCTCAAGTTTTTAAACATGTCACAACACTACATTTATTGTAGCCTTTATATAACAGTGTTTGTGTGAGTCAAGTTCTTGTTAAGCATTTCTCAGCTTATTCTCTAGGGTGTACTGGCCAAACTCTAATCTCATGGAAAGGTAAACATAACTGAAGTATTTGGAGAGTTGAGGGAAAATCTCTTCCCTGAAGGAGCATTGCATGTGTTTTTAATCATAAATGCCAAAGGATAGGGCCATAAGTTCTTGTCTCAGTTTCTTAAGAGTGTTCTGAATTTGAATTCCATTATTTTTATTTTCTATCCAGCTCTGGAAGGAGAGAGATGGCTATTGACCTGACCTTCCATTAGTTGTTCTTTGAACATAGTTGTAACTACTCTGATTAGTAACATGATATATAGTAAGCTATATATAGTTTCTCATTATAATGACTTACAGGTATCGCCTAATTTTTTAAGTTCTTATCCTTTATTATGTTGGTGCCATATTTGTCCATGCTTAAGGAGTTCCTAACTGAAGCATACTTCCAGGTACGGTAGCTGTCATGTGGCAGATTCTCCTCAGATTAATTGTTTTATAGTATTTCCTGGTATGCCAGGTAGACCTTTACTTTCAGATCTTGAACAAAATTGGCAAATCATACCTTTCAACATCGTGTCCCTAGAAATGTTATCTGCTATATGGCCAAGAGACACCATTAATAGACTCCAGTAGCATATTCCTAGGTTTGTTAATTCAATATATATTTTCTAAGCATTTATAGTAGCTGTTACCACTTTCGTCTTAGGGTTACAAAAGTAATTAATACAATCCACTAGGCTCAGGAGTTACAAACAGATACATTAATTGATAAACAGAAAGTCAGAAAATTGCTAATACAGGGCACCAATATTTGGACTCCATTAAATAGTGGATACATACATTACTTTATAAAGATACCAGAAGGAATATGGAGAATACGCAAACACTGTCTTACTTCTCACCAAAGTGGAAGGTGAGTTCTTAATTTTCGAGGGTCTGACATGAGTTCTTAATTTCCCATTAATTAAATAGCGATTACACTTAGGTAATGTGGTTGATGGAATATGATGGTTTCTCAGAAGCATACTAATTCATGGCTTCATAAAAAAGCACTCACATAAAAACACACCCACATAATGTACTCATAAATTCTAAAACAGTGAGTAACTAATTTTAAAAGTAACCAACCCAGATGCACAAATATTATCTTAGAAGCAGATTACCATAGATCACAGGTGACCACTCCTGCTTCCATTAGAGCAAGAGCGATCTGGAATTAATTCCATCAAAATCCCTATTAATGCAATCTATTATATATATTTCGAGATTGCTATGCAATCTAATATATGTATTTCTGTTAAACCAACTTATTAACTCAAGAAATGTTACATCTATTTACTTTTCCTCTCTCATATTCTCATCTTCATGACTGCTTTGTTCTTCTACTGCCATAAACCAATCTTCCCTTCCTTCTTAAAGCTATGTCCTGGATACTTTTACATTTAATTGAATGTTTGCAAATTCTTGCCTTAAGTATAATGTTACTTTCTCCTGAGGTCACAGCTCCCATTACAGCGTATTCAAATGCAAGCTATAAAATAACCCAAATGCAGCACGAGAGAAGGCATCATTGTTATATTTGATTATCCTTCTTTCTAAGGATTAAAAAAATCTGTCGTATCCTCTGAGGCTCATATTTCTTACTTTACCCATGTCTATCTACCTTTCCTAATTTCTTTTAACTGTCAAGATGCTTAAAAGTTAGATCAATCTCAATTCATTCTCATAGCCCTCTAAAACAGCTCTAAAATTTCCAACTATTTATGAACAAATTTGTCTGCAAAAACACTAGGTGAACACACAACATTTCATGAATCAAATCTGGACAAATACACAAAACACTCTTCAAACACTACCAGCTACTTGAGTTTACCTCCTGTCTTATGAAACGTATTTTCCAAGTTTGGCATATAACTCTCCATCAAATTGCATATAACCTTCCACCTACCATTTCACAGTAAATCAAAAGCTGCAACCATTCCAATGTCCACTTCTACAAGCAAACTTCAGGTCTTTTCTGAGATAGTGTGACATATTTCTTGTAGTGTTGTTGCCTTTCTTACCATTTGACATATGTAATCCTGTGCTACTGTCTTTATTTTTTAAAAAATACGTCTCTAACAAAGCTTTGGAGTGTTGTGCCCTTACTTCCAACTTTTCGTAAGCCTTGTGGCTTCTATTATTTGAATTTACATAATACAACTACATAGCGATTTCTAAGAATGCATGTACTATATTATAACAGAAATGACTGTATCTCCATTGGCAAAATTTTCTAAAAAATGGAACTACTGTACTAAGATATTCCGGAGGGAATAAATTATACTGCCACATGTTTCCAACATTCAGTCACACATTAAAATCATCACCTTTTCCTCTGTGTCAACTATATCTTCTATTCTCAGAGTTTAATTTTTCAATACTTATCTGTACTTTCAAATTTCATCTAGAAAAGTGAGTAAATTTGAGATAGTAAGCTTTAGTGGTAGTCAAAACAAGAAAGCATACCAGTTTTTTTTTAGATTAATTACAAATATGCAAACAAAAAAACATGGAACTTGACTATGGAAGAAGATTCATGACATTAAGTAGATAAACCTTTACCATACTGGCTTTGATGATTGGATAAATAATTCTACCATTAATCAATATATACAACGTAAAAAGGGAGGTTT
Organism: Piliocolobus tephrosceles; assembly: GCF_002776525.5. Lineage (NCBI taxonomy): Eukaryota > Metazoa > Chordata > Mammalia > Primates > Cercopithecidae > Piliocolobus > Piliocolobus tephrosceles. The sequence goes on along the minus strand of NC_045452.1, from coordinate 58,895,856 downwards.
CTTTTTGAAAAATTTTTTGTTTTGTTTTTTTGAGACGGAGTCTCACTCTGTCACCCATTCTGGAATGCAGTGGCATGATATCAGCTCACTCCAACCTCCACCTCCCGGGTTCAAGTGATTCTCCTGCCTCAGCTTCCCGAGTAGCTGGGATTACAGGCACCTGCCACCACACCTGGCTAATTTTCTTTATTTTTAGTAGAGACGAGGTTTCACCATCTTGGTCAGGATGGTCTCGAACTCCTGACCTCGTTATCCACCCGCCTCAACCTCCCTAAGTGCTGGGATTGCAGGTGTGAGCCACAGTGCCCGGCCGCTTTTTGAAAATTTTGATAAATATAGGTTCGTTGATTTGAGGGGTATGTAGATTAGCATATAGAAAAATATGGAGATTGAAAGAACTAAGAGAAAATTTGTTCACTTGATAATTGACTTTAGTATTAGAGATGTATAAACACTGAGGGAAAGATATAAACCAATGTGGAGGAAAACTAAGGAATCAAGAAAAAAAGTTGAGTTTACAAAGGAACAAATTCTTTCTACTCATAACTGAGTTTAATCCAGGTAAATGATTGGATGAGTAGGATATGAGGCACTCCCACCAACTGGAATGCGGGGCAATGAAGAAGCAGGTACAATTGCAGGTGGCAGAGAGAGTCCAAAGCAGTTCTAGGCTGATATGGTCTCTTTTTCTAAATTTATGTAATTTCTATTTGATCACCTTCCAGAAGAAAGTGTCTGCTGTTTCCTACCACAGACAAAAAAACTAACAGAACATAGAGCTCTTACTTATTCCCTAATTGCAACCTTCAGAAGTCAGTCAAGCAACACGTTTGTACATTCCAGGGGGCTGGGGGGCGGGGTGTATGTGTGCGTGTACATTTTCATCCACTGCCTCACAATTCCTGAATCGGTGTGAGAAACAGTCATCACTTGGTTAAAGGAAAACCAAACAACCACAAAGAGCGATTTTAAATGACTGCCATGATGACCAATCATTTTTTTCAGTATTTCATTTTTTATGATATTAAAAACATTCACAAGCTTCTCAAAGAAGGAAGGCATGTAGTGCTACCTCATGGCCATACCTTTATTCTTCTCCTATACCCATAATCCCTACTTCTGTGATGTGAAATATCAATTAAAGTATTTAGGAGGAGTATGGGATCTCTTTACACATATCTGCTTATTAAGAAACAACACTATTACCAATGTGAATCTTGGCCTGGAATATAGTTTTTTTTTATGATGAACACTTTCATGTTCCTAACATCATATTGTGAAAATCATTGTTTCAGTCATGCTGGAAAATATCTACTTTTTCATCCCAGCTTGTGTAAAATTTAAAACAAGATCTTTAAAGTGATACAATCCTTTCCGGCGGTGACGACCTACCCACACGAGAACATGCCTCTCGCAAAGGATCTCCTTCATCCCTCCCCAGAAGAGGAGAAGAGCCCCAATTCCTGCTTCATGGATGTGAAATGCCCAGGATGCTATAAAATCACCACGGTCTTTAGCTATGCACAAACGGTAGTTTTGTGTGTTGGCTGCCCCACTGTCCTCTGCCAGCCTACAGGAGGAAAAGCAAGGCTTACAGAAGGATGTTCCTTTAGGAGGAAGCAGCACTAAAAGCACTGAATCAAGACGAGTGGGAAACCATCTCAATAAACACATATTGGATTAAAAAAAAGCTATGTAATCTTTATTTATTTAAGCAAAATACTTTATAGCACTATGTCATATGCTTATTTCTTTTGGAAGAAATAAAAATGAATAATTAATTAATATAACAAATGTTGCTAACACTTACGAATAGTATTACTATTTCCCGATGAGAAAGAATTATATAAGGGTCTCTGTGTAATATTTTAGCTAGTCCAGGCCAGAATTGCCGCTTCTAAGAAAACTTACATTGCCCATCCTTGACATAATTTTAAAACTTACCAAATGTTTATTACTTATGGCAAGCATTTTTGGGGAGCCAACAACACAACTTAATAGACAATGATGACAAAATAAAAAAATAGCAGGCTCCTAAGCAAGAGTGCCAGTGAACAAATGATTTTGCTATAAAGGATTGCTCTGGTTGAAATTCTAGATTAGGGATACACATTGCCTATGAAAGGCAAACTTATGTAGCTGAGGACAGGCGATAAATACTACTGAGAAAAAAATGTACAAAGTAATTGTGAATTAGGTTTATTTGATTCACTATTTTTTTTCCACTTTACTACCTATGTGAGCTGAAATGAAATCATATGAGAGAAGTAAAATCTAAACTGATGAAAAATGCCTTTCATGCTTTTATACTCTACAAAATTATAACTTTCTATCAAGCTTATGCATAGGTTGTGACACTTTTTTCGTAGCAAAAATTTTCCACTTGAATACAAAGTTAAGAATTACAATGTCATGATCTCACAAGAAGAAAGTAAAAATGCTGGAAAAAGGGTGAAGAAACAGGTTGATCCGTTTGTTGTTTCGGTCAGTTAATTGATCGGAACAATATTTTACATCATACCTGGTTGATTTTGGCATGAGTGGTTAAAGGTTAGACAGTTTGTAGATTCCAATATTAATGGAGACTTGTGGGGTATTCTCACAAATGTTTTTAAAAATATACTTAAAATAACAAAAAAAGCAATAGTATATACAAATACTTAAAATATGTACTTAAAATAAATGACATATTAATTTCACTGAAGTATTATCAATTAAAAAACCTAACCAGTTACATTTTTAATTTTTACAACTGTGTTAATCATTGTGTAATAATAGATAAAGACATTCAAGCAGTATATATATGGCACATTATGTGGCAATTTGAAAGGGTTAGATATAAATTAAGTATTTAAATAACATATATAATTAGTACTTTTCTGTAGTAACTTAAATAATAACTGATATTTATTCAGCACCTATACATGTATTACTGTTATTATGGAGTACAAAAAAGCATAAGATGTATTTCCACCAATAATTTTATGATATAATTATGTAGATATAACCAAAGTACATAAAACAATTGAAAATAGCAGCATTATATACTGATTCAGGCATTTAGAGACAAGTTGAATACATGAAAACATACTAGACACATATAATTCTTTATTTTCTTTTTTAATTATAGAACAGTATTGAAACAGCCCTATGTTCTGAGGTATTACCCGGAGTTATTTGAGAATAAGGAACATGTCCACCAAGGGTGACGTTGGAGCAAAGGTTCAGTAAGCTAAAGAGAAAATCTGTCCATAGTGGACAGAAGGCCTGAAAGAGAGTCACCAGCTGTGAGGCTGAGTCTAGGTTTTTATGGACTGGAAGGGGACGAATGGGCTTACTGGTCTTTAGGCTGTCTTGGAGAAAGCACCACTTAAAGAGGTATAATAGTGTAAAGAACCAAGTGGAAGTAGAAGTGAAGGCTTGGCCTGGAACCAATTGGAGGTAGAAGTGAAGGCTTGGCTGGGACCAATCAGGAGCTGAAGTGATGATTCACCCTATGTAAATGAAGACTTAGCCCATAGCCAATTATAGAAAGATAGACATATGTAAGATAGGTGAAATGTAAGAGACCAGTAGGTGAAAAGTAAGAGGCTAAGGAATGCCAATGGGAGAGAAATGTGTCCAGAAATGAGTGAAATTTGTTCATCTGGATTCATAGAGTGAGAGTTTCCGTTTCAAGGACACAGGCTCTTTCTTATCTGGGACCTGAAGTTTGATTATCAGGCTGTTCTTGGTTTGAAGAAGTTTTACCAAGGACCCACCCTAACTGCCTGCCTGACCGGTTTCTTCCTCCTCTTTCAGTACGATCTATACTGAGTAGTGATATCATGAGGATACTGAAACTAGGGTCTTGCTGAAAATGATGTGTAATAACAGTAGTGTGAAAATAAGATCAAGTAGAAGCCATTATATTTTGTTAATTGACAGACTAATTCCTATGCCATATCACCAGTTGTGATTAAACAAAAGCTGATTTTTAAAAGTGAATTAAACAAAATAGAAGCTCATATCTCTGAAAATATATATAAATGCATACTGTATATATAAGTGTGAAATAGTAGCATTTCATGGTTGATATGAAAGGAACTGTGGGGTGTCATAGGTCCTAGGGTCCTGGCTACTGTTCAACAATCCTCAGCTCACTGCTTGCATCGCAGGTCACCACATCATCCGACAGGTCTGTGGGAACCCTAACTTTGTTTATGTACTCTAGGCTTAATGCATGAGATCGATGAGAAAGGCTGCCCCTCATTTTAGGAAATGCTTCTTGGAATTGTAACACAATGTTTCACTTAAATTATATGAATGAAACTTAATAATATAACCTAGCTAGCTTCAATAGAAGTCGGGACACGTGGTGTTTTAGCTGTGCATATTTGATGATATTTTATCACTAAATATACAAGATTCTAAGTTATTTGAACAGATAAGCCCTGAATTAGCAAACATGGAACCATCACTCTCAGGGAAAATACAGGGTTAGGTTCCTGCGAACCTCCGGACAAATTTTCATCAACCTGTCAATACATGACTTAGATTTATGTGTGTTTCGTTTTAAGACACCATATTTAATGTACATAGTTAATTCATTAACATTGAACTCACAGAGAAGCTTACTCTTTTTTTTCTGTTACAAGAATGCTTCCAATGGACTAGTGTAAAAGCATGAAGAAATGTCCTCCACTTAACAGTTTCTGTTGACACAAACACAGCAATACTTCACAATGTTAACTAATTATGTTGAGAAAAGTAAACTCCTTCTCCACAGTAATGGCAAATAAGGATAAAGATTGAAGAAGCAGATTATAGGAATCGTCTTGGGCATTAAAAATAAATCTAGAAAGCAGACAATAGTGTGTGGATTTATACTGTTTTTCTCTGGAAAGAACAGATGGGATTACATAAGAAACCTAGATATACCAGAGGCGATTTTTTCTACTGTAAGGAATGCCATATTCAGAGGCTATATAACAAAATCAAAATGTTGAAATTTAGTGGCTGTCCTTGCTCACACACACACACACACACACACACACACATAAAATGCTTCATTCAGTGGGCTTATAGAAATCAATTTTCTGCACAAAAGGGGAAAATTAATTAATACAAAATTCCTCAACACATTATTAAAGTATATAAATCCCTTTAAGGTGAAAAAGTCAATTACTATATGTATATTTGTTCATTTTTATTTTCTATTTTAAGAACCTTAATTTACTAAGAGAAACCAGAAGTAACCAAAGAATACTAGCACCAATTAAACCTCATCAGTTTTTCAAGAGAAGATACTGTGATCCAGAGGCGTAAGACTTTTCTATTCAGTTTCAAGATAAAGGCATAGAAAATTTAGAAGTTAGGTGCAAGCCCACTACTATTATTTTTAAGACTTGACAAAGTATGAGGGAAGATTCCCAGTTGTGAAGCAAATTCAGTGTACACTGGTTACCACTTCAGCCCACTGTATCTTAGACTGCAATTTCTACTGCTTGCACAAGTCCTGTGAGACAGAACAGTCACACAAGTTACCTGAAGCAGACTTGTTACAAATAGGGAGCAGGGGACAAGAGAAAACCAGAACTCATGACAAGCTAGCCTGCCTAGGTTCAGGACAGCTATGCAGGGTAGATAGGTTTGTCTGTATGTGTCCTAATTGCACCACAGCTGAGGGGCCCCAGAAAGTAGGCTGTCCTGTTTTGTTTGTTTGTTTGTTTATTTTTTATCCCAGGGGCAAACTTGAATAGCTGAGTGAAATACTGTAGGACATCCTCTTCTAGGATGGGCAGGAACAAGGCCCAGGCTTTTCTGGCTAGTTTCACCCTATCTCAGAATGTTACATTCCCAGCATATTCTAAAGACAACCAGCAAGAAAAGAGTGACAATTGAATTTGTTCAAGTCCACCTAGAAAATGGCCTGCACCAGTTCACAACCTGCGCATTCCATACTTCTCACACTTGGTTCCTTTTGTTCTTTGACTGGTGTCTGGACCACGCATTTAGATAATAAAATCCACACAGCCAGACTTTATCTACAATCTTAAAAGGCCTACACCCTCCATCATCATCCTCTTTCATAATTTCTTTGGCCTGAGGGTGTGCACAAATGAGGCTTTCAGGAACAGACGACAGAGGGCCAAGGAGAAGGTCTGGCCCATTGGATGGGGAATTCTAGGTCCAAGATTATATTTTGGAAGAGGAATGCAGGCTCTGTATGGGCATATGCCCTCAGTGCGAATGACTGCTTGGCAGATGGGTCACAGCAGGGATCTCTAAAGCCCTAATTCAAGAATGAGATCCCTTTGCTTGGGTCACAAGATGGGGCTGTCTAACTATTTTACTTCATATCCAGGGTACATTCAGATTCCTTATAATTCCCATTACTCAAAATTGTTCACTTGTTTTAAATTTGCATTCTTTCTTCATTTGGAACAAAGAGATCAAAATCCTAATTTATTATGTGGACTAACTGCTGCATACATTTTTCTAAGTAAGTATTTTATCTTTTATTAAATGTTTGTCTCATCTTAATTTTTTTAGTTACAATAAGATACTACATTGCTCAATAGGTATGTAATATGTCCAACATTAAAATGGACAATCTATATTTTTAACTCTGAAAATTTTAAACTTTGCAAAATCATACATAAAAAGGTTAAAAGACAAGATGAACTGTAAAAATAAGTGCAATAAATACATCATTAACTCACATATCCTAGATATAGAGGAATCCTAAATGAATAATAAGACAATAAAATTAAAAATACAAACTACATAGAGCACAGAAACAATGAGTAGTAAAAACACAGAATCATGTAAATAAATGTCTGAAAATGTTGTGATGATCTACTCAGGTTTACTAATCATAAAAAAAAGAGATGAATAGAAGGAAGAAAGAGGAGGAGAGAGAAAAAGAAGAGGGGAGAAAAAAAGGCAGAAAATATTTTCATACCTTTCAAACTGATAAATTTCTTAAATACAATAATGCATAATGATAGATGAAATTGGCATTGATAGATTGATAGAAATGATAATTAATATAATATTTCTGGAAAACAAATTACAATTAGAAATTATTTAAGTTTTAAGACATTCCACTTATTACACGTGTAGAAATCTAACCTAAGTAATTAAATGTAACAAAAATTATAATATATGGTCACAAAAAGCCCAAAAACACCCTAAAGATACCATATTAGAAGAATGATGAATCAAATGTGACATGTATGTAAAACCAGGGAATCTCTGAAACAATGCAAATTTTGAGCAACATCATTTGTTTAAAAAATCCTCCAACTGAAAAAAAAATTATTTATGCTCGGAGTACATGTTCAGGTTTGCTACATAGGTAAATTGCATGTAACGGGGATTTGGTATAGAGATTATTTCATCAAAAATTGACAAATGGGATCTAATTAAACTAACGAGCTTCTGCCCAGCAAAAGAAAACTATCAACAGAGTTAACAGACAACCAATAGAATGGGAGAAAATATTCACAGACTATGCATCCAAAAAAGTCTAATAGCTAGAATCTAAAAGAACTTAAACAAATTAACAAACTAAAAACAAACAACCCCATTAAAAAGTGGGCAAAGGACACGAACAAATATTTTCAAAAGAAAACAAGAATTCTCCAGATTTATCCAGTCTTGAAAGGAGGTTGACCTTGTATCAGACATTTTGGGGCAAACATTAAGCATCAAAATTTTAACTTAAATTTTCATCATATTTAGAAAAAAGGAGGCAGATTCAATGCTTCCTGTACTCCCCTTGTCCAGCTTAAAATTAGAGTCCAGTGCAGGCACCCAGAACCCCCAAACCAAGGTATAGGCATCAACTAAATGACTGTATTTCAAAAATGTGATGCATGTGTGAGTTCATGGTTGTCCTCCTGTTGAGATCGTTGCTGTCAGCACCTTTGAAGCTTGCCTTGTCTGGGACCTGCCAGGCTCCTTATGAATTTCTTTACACCCCTGGTGTTGTGGGTGTCCACTCGCAGCTATTCTCTTTGCTGATGCCATTTTATTCCTGTTGTCAATTCTCCTGAAAAGAATTGTTTTAAAATACAACCCCTGGCAGGCTCTCTTGAGTATGTACTTTTGACATCTTTGCCCTTGCCTAGGAATAACTGAAATTAGCTTCATGATAGCTCTTCTTATAAACATACACAAGACAAATGCTATTCATCAAGGCCATGACAGAATGGCTCAAAAACATTTCAGTGATGTTCAAGGCTGTCATGCCCAACAAAGACCCAGAGTGTCAAGGACTTGAGGTCAGAAGGGTTTCAATGGAGAGGTCCAGGTTATCAGTGGGTTGCAAGTCACCCACAGGTCCTGGAGGCTTGCTGCCCAGTGCTACCTCCAGATTCTGCTCCCCAAATTCTAGTGAGCATTCCTTGGTCACCTCACCTGAGGCTCAAAGGGACCTAGGTGAGGTCTAATGAGCACTTTTCTAGTGAGCACAAGTGGTTAGCATTGGTGACATCTACATGGTGCTAACTCTGCAGGTATACTGAGCACAAGAGCTCTGGGAACATAGCTTCCTCCATCTAAACTTCAAAGGAGGCCAAGGGGACCCTTGGGGTCAAGGCAGGTACCTGCTGTAGGAGCAGGGTCACCACCAAGTCCCCATGGGATAATGTCTGGTAGAGCCATGGGGTCAGGGCCACTACCGTGAGCCATAACTGTGGAGCCATCAATATGCAATGGCAGCCTGGAAGAGCTACAGGCACCTGACTCCAACCTGTGAGAGCTGCAGCATGCCAGGGGAGTAGGGTCCCTTGGAACCTTGGGGATTCAGTCCCCTTCCCAGTGTGTCTAGAAGGTGGGGCATGTAACTAAAGATGGTTCTCAAGCCTTAAAATTTAATGTTTGCCCTAATCCATTTTGGACTCGGTTTGACCTGTTACCCCTCTCCTTTTGCCTGTTCTCATTTGAATGGAAATGTTTATCTTATACCTCTTCTAACATCGCATGTTAGGAGCACATAATTGGTTTGCTTTCTCAAGCTCATGGCTACAGAAAAATTTTTTTTTCCAGATGAATCATACCTTGAGTTTCCCTCATATCTAATATCTATGAGACTCTAGACTTTAAACTTTTGAGTTGTGGCTGGAATGAGTTAAGACTTTGGGGGCTATTGAGATGGAATGAATATATTTTGCATGTGAGAATGACATAAATTTGGGAGGACCAGTGGCAGAATGTTGTGACTTGAATGTGTCCCTTCCTAAATGTATATGCTGAAACTTAATGGCTGATGAAATAGTATTAAGAAGTGGAACCTTTAAACAATTTTAGGTCATAAGGGCTCCTCCCTTGTGAATGGGATTAAGGCACTTAGAAAAGAGGCTTCACGTAGCATTTTGTCTTCTTTTGTCCTTCTGCTTTCTGCCTTGTGAGAATGTATTAAGAAAGTCCTCACAAGGTACTGCTACTTCCATTTTGGACTTACCGACCTCCAGAACTGTGAGAAATAAATTTCTGGGTTTTATACACTACCTGATCCATGGTATTTTGTTACAGCAGCACAAATGAACTAAGACACACCTCTTTAAGATATTGGGTTCTAGATCACAATATTTTATTTTTCTTGGCCTCCAGAGCCTCAACTGAAACCAAAACAAAAATTATTCTCATTTTAGCATGATTTTATATACTATATGTTGGTAATCATAGACACCAATATAAAATTAGGCATATAGAGAGATGTGTATGTAAACATAATCAGGTAGAAACTGAATAGCACAGGGGAGTATATTTTCTGGAATTGCTACTATTGTCCGAACCAAGCAGACTGCAGACCTTCATCTTCTTTCTGGACCAGTTATCACCCAGTAGACTCAGCCATGTGTTGTATCCAGAGTTGCAATATGCATCCACATTAGTGATATTTTTAAGACAAAAATCCACTAATTCTATGCTATCATCTTTTATCTATCAATATACAAAATACAACTATGTTGCCCCAAGAGTTTTCTAACACATTATTTTCCTCACCATGAGTTTTACCTTATTGTCCCTATCTCAGCCTGCAGCCCTTTCCCTGCTCTACATACTCTAATACAGAGCTCCACAATTGCAGAATTCTCTGCATTCACAACTTCACTCACCTTCACTGGCAACTGCACTAATTGAACTCTGGTTCTCTCTCTGGGAAATGTACATTACTCCTTATTCCCAAACTCTTTTTACTTAAACACTTTGACACCTTGTTTGCATAATTTTCTTCATACCTAGATGTCATTGTCATCATCCTTAGTAAATACAAATGTCCACATAGACACAGAAAACAACTAAATTATCAGTTTTATAATTATGTATGTCTGGTGAGCTTTTAGCCCTTCACTTGGCAATTCATTTTCCTAATTTCAAATTTGACCTTGTGATTATCTGTAATAAAATCTCTTTACTATGTTTCTAAATATCACCAATTCAGTGTTTCTACGATCTAATTTATTGCCCAGCTACTTGGTCAAAAATCTTGCTCGGAAATTGAAGCCTCTATCAATTTCTCCCCATCTACCTCTTTTTTTCACTTTGTCATTATCCAGTTTGCTCCATGGTCCATGATTTCAAGGACATTCCTGCAAATATTCTAACTCTCTTGTTCTTCTGTTATTCCTATTTATGCTACCAAGCAAAACAGCAACCTTGGATGACCTGAACTATAATCACACAGCATGCCCTTACCCCAGCAGCTCACCAATACCAGATAATTTCACACATGAGGTCATATTAGCCTCCTAAAACTGCATTATCATCACTCACAAGCCTTTGCCACTGCCCATCAACCTCACTCTTCAAAAAAAATTTGATCCTCTCTCCTCTCCTCAGATTTTGATTACTGCAACTTTCTCTCACTCCAACAGATGTCTTTGTCATCTACTTGTCAAAGAAAATAAAAGTCATAAGATTCGACCACAAATACGTATTTAGTACTAAAATATATAGACATGCATTTACACACTCATCTATTCTAAGGTTAATTTCTCCTTATCTGTACTTTGAACTTCACATATTTTTGCTAAAGCAAAACTATATTATTGATTTTCCCTTATTTATCTTGCATATTCAATCTTTAATTCTCAACTAAAAACCCTCCACTGTTTTCTATTCTTACATTTTAATTAAAATGATAAAAGTATTGGACAGTAATATAACTCTCCCTATCTGTCTATAGCAAGGAGAAGACTCAGAGATGCAAATTTGTGTGATGAAAAGTGCTTAACTCTTTGGAACAACCAATTAATCATAGTCTCTTCCTTGCCACCAATGGAATGGTGATGTGAACAAGAAATAAACTATATTTGTCATTTTTAACCGCTGGTACTCTAATTGATCTCTTATAGTGTTATAACAACTAGCATTAGTTTCACTAATGCAGAAACTGTTCCCTTGAAGTGATATTATGCTGTAAGAAAAAGTAAAATATATGGAATTAGTTAAGCAGTCAGGTGGCAGGTCAAATGAGCTGATACTTATATATGTAACCTGAAAATCTATGCCATAAAATGACAAGATACATACACTGTTTTCTGTAAGAATTGGGAATTCAGACCTCATGAAAATTGTGCGTTTAACTCTGAAAGGGAATGTTAGAAAATACACTGATATTAGTAATTTGGGGTGTTACTACTTACAAACAGTGAGGCATTAGAAGAAAGAAATAGACTTAGAAAAAAAATGTCTGAATATCTAACAAAAATTACAAGGAAGAAAATTCAAACATATGGAGGCTCAAAGGTGAAAAAGTGAATGGCTTCTAGACTCCAAAGAGTAATAGATAAGATAGAGAAATAGTTGGGGCAGCAAATGACATAAGGTTCAGCACTTAGACACTTCAGAAGTGGCCCAGAGGTTAACAGACAGTAAATATTCTCTTTTTTTCTTTTCTTTTCTTTTCTTTTTTTTTTTTTTAATGAGATGCACATTCAGTCTTGTCGCCCAGGCTGGAGTGCAATGGTGGATCTTGGCTCACTGCAACCTCCACCTCCCGGGTTCAAGCGATTCTACTGCCTCAGCCTCCCGAGTAGCTGGGATTACAGGCATGCACCACCTTGCTTGGCTAATTTTGTATTTTCAATAGAGACGGGGTTTCTCCATGTTGGTCAGGCTGGTCTCGAACTCCCAACTTCAGGTGATACGCCGGTCTCAGTCTCACAAAGTGCTGGGATTACAGATGTAAGCCACTGCGCCTGGCTAAATATTCTATCTGAGGAAAAAGTACGAGTCACAGAAAACAGCAGATAAGGAATATCCTGTAAGTTTGATCTAGGTTTACTTAAAGAAAGAAATTTTCCTGAGAGGGAAAGGGCCCCAACAAAATCGCCCATTAGAAACAACAACCTCACACTCACACACACAAAAACTGTAAGTCCTATCAAAATTTGATCTTAAATGGGAATTTTTGTGTAGTTGTCTTGTTTCTGTTCCAAAAACTGTACACTGGGTCTATCATTATAGGGAGTGAAGATAATTTGTATCCTTTTAGAGAACAGTTTGCTATACCAAAGCTAGCCACATGTGGATCTGAAGGAGAAGGCAGAGGAGCACCAGGACCTTATCAGCTGTTTTAAGTAATTGAATGGGTATTGCATTTGTTGCCCTTGGAGAATGTATGAATATGCCCAGTGTCTGAAAGAAAGGTGCAGGATGAGATATTCAATGGTCAATGGAGTAGCAAAGAAAGACAGCCAACCACCGTAACTGTTTGCTCTGTTTCTCTAGTGTATACTAGTTGAAGCGATAGGACTAATTTTCTAGTAACTTCATTTTTCAGTTTTCAGTCTGTTTGCAGCTAAGTGGGGCTGTGTGATCTGTGCTTAACAATAGAGAGTAAGTATAAATGAGGCCTAGAAAAAAGGTGTGTCTTTTTCTGGTCCTATTTTTTTTTTTTTTTTTTTGATGGAGTGTTGCTCTGTCGCCCAGGCTGGAGTGCAGTGGCCCTATTCCGCTCACTGTAACCTCCGCCTCCCAGGTTCAAGCAATTCTCCTGACTCAGCCTCCCACGTAGCTGGGACTACAGGCATGCACCTGGCTAATTTTGAATTTTTAGTAGAGATGGGGTTTCTCCATGTTGGTCAGGCTGGTCTTGAATTCCAAACCTCAGGTGATCTGCCTGCCTCGGTCTTTCAAAGTGCTGGGATTATAGACGTGAGCCACCACGCCTGGCCCTCCTGATCCATTTTTAATGTTAATAACTCCTAAGTTATAAATAGGGACTGATATCTGAAATGGAAGAAACTACGTGCTTTCTTCACTCTTTCATAGAAGTGCTTCCTTTTGTACCCACTAGACATCACACCCTGTCATCACTGGACTGTAACATGAGCTACTGAAATTTTGGGATTTATCTCTTACAGCAACTGTTACCTTAAAAAATAATTCAGCTTATATATTTTTATATATTTGAAAGGATAAAATGGTACTATGGCAGTGACCAGTTCTTGCCTCTCCACTCCATAGCTATCTTGCCAGATGTCATCACTGAATGTTATTTTTTAGTTTTTCCTAGAATTTATAGGCATATTATAAAGCTGCATGCTTGCATCACCATTTAAAAATAATAATTTGTTAGCTTTCTACTATTGTGTGTTTTTTGAGTATGTCATTATGGATCTGTGTACCAAACACTTCATAGAAAGTCAATAAATAATAAATACATATACTTATGTATAATCATTATATTATATGTCATATATTAATATTTTATGGAATATATTTAGTACATACATTTTAAATATAAAATTATAAATAAATAATCCTCTTATACTTCTCAGCCATAAATGTACATTTGCTCACACACACACAATTAGTTTTTCTGTGTTCTAATAGAATTATACAGCATGAATAAATAAATGTTTGATATTTGCATTCTTAAGATTATACAAAGATGGTTCACAGGAACTCAAAGTGTTTCAATAATGTTTTAATGTCTGACTTACAACTAATGAAACAGTAACCCTTTCAGAAATTAAGATTTCTTCTAAATCTGTGGTAATTTCATTTTGGACTCTTGAAATTACTTCTCCATTCTGTGGATAAAGTTATAATCATTATCTCCCTCTATAATTTCCCTGGAAATAAAGAGTTAACAGTTCTTTAAGCTTTCCTCTAACCTCAGGGACACCCGATAATTTTTTGACTTGCTTAAGCCCTCCTTGTATTACCAACTCAAGAAATTTTTAGGAGTGTAACTATACACAGGAAAGATTAAAAGTATCCAGCTAAAGGTTGCTTTTCAGACCAACCACTGTGTAAGTCGATGTCTATAACAAAGGGTCAAGAGACAAGAAAAAATATAAGGGGACATGAAAAGAGTGGCTGCCATCTTCTGCTATCAAGTTAATCTGTTAGATGCTTTCTTATTTTTATTACTTTGTTAATCTTTGTGTTCTTCGTAAAAGCCTTTAAAAGCTAAAAATGTTGCTGCATCATCTATAGCACCAAACACTTATATCCATGTGGTACAGAAATTGACCAATACATCTTCACAAAAGCAGAGTCATTTGTGAAAACGCAGTATAATAGGACTGACAAGATACAATCAGTGAAGAATAATCAAGTCAGAACTAATTAGTTAAAATACATTATACATAGACCCATTCAAATTTGGTTAGTTTATTTTTTATAGATTTGTACATAATGACTAAACAAGAAACATGTAAATAAAATATACCATGACTATATTTCCTTCATTCACATATTATCACTCTAGACTCATGATACAGCTATCTATGAACATAGCTTGTATATGTCATGCAAAATAGAACAACAACAAGAAAGTATTGCCAGTTGTGAAAATTTTAGCATTATAATATTTTGAATATCCTTAATGTCTTATTACATGCATGACTTCTAAATCAGCATGTTAAAATATTTGAAGGATAGTATATATGTGTATATGTATGTATACATGTATATTTTTTCTACTGATGTGGCACTGAAATAGTATACTATATTCTCTCTTGATATTCAGTCCAACTTATAAGCAGCACCAAATGTTATTTTCTAAATGCATGCTTATTGAGTATTTCATTATGGATCTGTGTACCAAACACTTCATAGAAAGTCGATAAATAAAAACTACAAGTATATTTAACATATATGTACATATATGTTTGATATAATCATTAGGTTATCTTAATATATTAAATTTTATGTAATATATTTAAGATTATTATAAAAAACATGTTTGAGTCATTCAAGTATGCATTTTGATTATTTTCAACAGTCATAAAAATTTAAATCACTTCAATGATATTAAGAATCTTTATTCACAATATTTGAAATGAAAACCAATTATAATAAAACAGAAAATAATAACTCTTTAACAAATACCTTATAATTTAGAGTAAATGATAGACTAAAATATTTCTCAGACATTTTGATAAAGACATCAGGAGTCTGATCGAAAAGATTTTTTTGAGACCTTAATAATTACAATAATTTAGAAAAAGTAATCATGTATTAAGTATTACAATAAACTTCCTTATGTAAAGAGCTCTAACTGTGGAACATAAAAGCTTCCAAATGTGGAAAAATAAAAGTGTTTAATCGACAACTTATTATTCAAGTTTTGCAAAATGTGATTTTCTTATATTAACTTTGACTTCTTCAGTCTAGTTCCCATCCACATTTCTCATTCATATCTATTAACACCTTTACTGTGTGAGGTGTGAGGTGAAAAAAAAAAATTATTGAAACATTTATAGAAGATTATTATTCAATGTAATATAGTCTGGTTTAGAAATATTTTAGTTTTTACAGTAAAAAATGTCTAATAGTGCAGAAAACAAGACTTAGCCTTTATAATTTGGTTTTCACATGACTTACATTGTATTATAAATTTTATGGCTACATAATGTTATATAAATGCCTTTATTATGAAGAAGATCCAAAATATATATGGTAAAAATTTGTAATAGGCCAATTATAAATCAATAGATAAATTGGTATTTTTAAGCAATCTTTTGTGTACAGAGAATATTAATGGAATTTTCACTAAATCATCTAACCTAGTCTAAATTGTGATGCTCTTGAGTTCTTATTTAAATATAGTATAACCAAAGGGTGTTCATTAATAGCTTTTTTAAAACCCTATATCCTGCCGGGCGCAGTGGTTCACGCCTGTAATCCCAGCACTTTGGGAGGCCGAGGCGGGCGGATCACATGAGGCCAGGAGTTGAGACCATGCTGGCCAAAATGGCGAAACCCCGTCTCTACTAAAAGTACAAAAATTACCCGGGCGTGGTGGCGGGCACCTGTAATCCCAGCTACTCAGGAGGTGGAGGCACGAGAATTGCTTGAACCCAGGAGGCGGAGGTTGCAGTGAGCGGAGATCGCGCCACTGCACTCCATCCTGAGACACAAGAGCGCGACTCCATCTATAAAAGAAAACCCTATACTAGTGAATTACATCAGATATGTGTTGTTTATGTCTCCTTTGCCTTCATACTCATCTATATATACCCCATTTTCCTACCATCTCTGTGCCCTAGGAACCCGAACCTTTGGAAAGGATCAGATGGGCTTATTTTCTCACTTGTGCCTGGTTGGGCTCAGCAAATGCAAAACACCAGTAAATGACCCTGGAGAAGTTAAATAAATAAAAGCTGTAAGCATCATTTAGTTTTTGAAGAGTAAAGAGGATTTTCTCTTTTTAAATTACATTTTCATGAAATGACTTGAGGAGACTTTTCATCTAAAGTATACTTTTTCCTCCAAACAATATACAAATATGGATAGTTTGAACATCTAACCTCAAATAATACACATACTTTTAAAAGTAGTTTATTCAATCTTTAAACAGAATTTTGAGTCTTAAATAATGGGGAGCTATTACTCAGAAAGAGTAAAATTTCTATTGCAATAATTGCTTATATTGATAAAATTTGAGCATTGGTATGATAGGGAAAATATCTGTTTATTTCTTTCTATTCAGCCCAAGTATTGTGCCCAGCAGGTACATACTAAATGTACTAAATGCCTATTGATTAAATTGATAAACATAGGAAAGTTGGAATCCTATAGCATTTCACAATAAAGTGCTTTCACAGGTACACATGCATAAGTTATTTGACTTTTTATAACTCTATAGGTATTGTTGGGCACGTTTTATCATCAGCTTCTCAAATAGTGCAATTTAGAAGTTTTTTTCAAGATCACATGGCTAGCTAAGTTCTAGAATCATGAATCCATTCACTTTCCTCTATAACCTCTTCCAGCGATATGGTACTACAATACATATCCCTTACTGTATTTTCTGATGTGATTAAGCATGTATTACTGTATACTCATATAAGCCACTACCAAAAGCTTATTATCTGTGATATGCTCACTTATTTATTTGTATCATTGCTATTAATGCTTACAATGATTCTAAAAAAGAATAGTCTACATTTTTTCATCATTATTATTTTACATAAGAGGAAACTGAAGCAGAGAAGGCTAAACTCCAATACCATTCTCTGCAAAAGACACCTAGATGTACGGCATACAGGCCCATTTAAAAAATACGTTTTATTTGCTATTAGTAATAATAAAAAATAAAACTAGTTTAAAAAAAGAAAGTAGAATTAGGGGGCAATGAAAAAATATCCAATTGGTTCATCTCCAGAAGGATAAATAATCATTGTAACAAATTTTTCAAGTGAATTGGTATTATTTTTATATAATGGAAAACAAGCAAACATTAAATTTTCAAAGTCTTGCCCAGATAATGACATCATAGTGATCAACTCAATAATTATTTCAATACCAGTGTTCAGAATAGTGAAAAATTCTTGTGCAGGGTTTGGTTATGTCTTCCATTTTGCTATCAATAGCTGTATATTGTTTTCTCATATTAGAAATTGCTTACCATAATATTTGAAATATTTCTAAACCAGACTATATTATATTGAATAATTTTTATTATTGTTCTAATAAATGCTTTTTCACCTCAAGCAATAAAATTGTTAATGGATATAAAAGGGAAATTTGAATGGGGACTAGATTGTAGAAGCCATAGTTAATTTAAGAAAATCACATTTTGTAAAATTTGAATAATAAGCTGTCCATTAAATGCTGTTTTATTTTTCCACATTTGGAAAGTTCTATATTCCACAGTTAGATCTATTTAAAGGACGTTTCTATTGTAATAATTGACACATTATTGTTTTTTCTAAATTATTGTAATCATTAAGGTCTCATAAAAATCTCTTTGATCAGACTCATGACACTCTTTATCAAAATGAAAATACAGAGAGCCCCTTATTTAAAAGACAGGGGAGAGGTGCTGCCAGAGGCACTAAAATACATCATTTTGGTTTCATGGCATTTTTACTTTGCCCTAAATGACACAAATTTCTCCCACTTGAATGCCGAAACATGGTTCCTCTACCCTCAAAACTTTGGTATACACAAAATATTAAAGTATCTTGACCTGAGTCTTTCTCAAGGGAAATTTGGTTATGATCCATACCCACTGTCAACAGCTGTCTTTTCATCATATGAAATGCAAGTATCCCCAAAAAAAGAAATTTTATTTTTCTTCAACTCATGTTTTTAGAGCAGGACAGCAATCACTGGCCTCAGTATATTGACTTCATGTGATTCAGCTGCCCAATATTGTTCCAGCCAGCTGTGTCTATGGATGAGAGAGGGTCACATGGTGTCCCACTCAGAGAAGCATTAATGGCTGTGCTGAGGCATTTCCCATCAAAGCAAAGGGTGGGCAAGTCAGTGTCTGTGATTAACACATGTAAAATATGAAAGAAGCCATATTATTCAAATAGTTTAATTTGGCAAAACATCTGTTAAAAATAAAAATAGTATAAAATGTATGCGTTTAACTTTAACTGTAAAGATATAAGTGTGAATATATTCTAAAACCTTGACATTCAAGACAAGAGCTCTGCTTAAAAGTTAGCTGATGGACAGACCTATACACTTTCTTTTCTTTTTCTTTTTTTTTTTTTTTTTTACATAAACCGCACTCATAATGCATGCTCTGCAATTTTCTGTTTCCATCTCTTTAAAGCACATCAAGCAATTACAAACACTTGTGAAGCAATTTATGTGGAGAATCATTTTAGAAGTCTATGATTTTTCCCCAGTTTTTTTATGGTTGTCCAGCCCACACTTACTTTTTGAAAGCATCTTTCAAGTAATTCACCTTTATAGAGTTGTTTTCAATGCATACAACTTAGTTTTCATAGAAACAACCTCTTTATTTTCATACACTAATTTTCATAAGCTTAAGTAATATTTAAACAAATTTTGTAAGTGAAAAAACAAAAAAACAACTGGTATAAACAGATTTAGGGATAAACACATCTGACACTTGGTATACATACTACCGAAACATAGAGAACAGAAGTGTGGAGACAGAGTAGTCTGCCAGCCAAAGGCATTCAACAAGCATAGACTTCAGTAAATATGCTTAACAGAAGGAGTGGAAAGCATTGTTTCATCTGGTAAACTGGTAAAATGCAAGTCATTAAAAAAAACTTTTATTATATTCTTATCCCTTAGTTCTTTAAATTTAGCTTATTTTATTTCAGCATTCTCAAACTGGTCTCTGTATGGAAAAGCAATGTGAAAAGGCATATTATTTCACTCCTACTAAATACGTAATTAAACATTTAGACCTTACTTAATCTATATAAAAAGATAATAGGGCCATATTTAGATGATGACCTTGAAATCAATATACTGTTTAAATACATGACAGTTTTTGCTTCTGTTGCAGTTGCTTTTGGCATTATCATCATGAAGTCTTTGCCTATGCCTATGTCCTGAATGGTTTTGCCTAGGTTTTTTCCTAGGGTTTTTATGGTTTGGGGTTTCACATTTAAGTCTTTACTCCATCTTGAGTTAATTTTTGTATAGAGTATAAGGAAGAGGTCCAGTTTCAGTTTGCTGTGTATGGCAGGCCAGTTTTCCCAACACCATTTATTAAATAGGGAATCATTTCTCCACTGCTTGTTTTGTCAGGTTTGTTGAAAATCAGATGGTTGTAGATGTGTGGTGTTATTTCTGAGGTCTCTATCCTGTTCCATTGGTCTATAAGTCTGTTTTAGCACCTGTACCATTCTGTTTTGGTTACTGTAGCCTTGTGGTATAGTTTGAAGTCAGGTAGCATGATGTCTCCAGCTTTGTTCTTTTTTGCTGAAGATTGTCTTAGATATATAGGTTCTTTTTTACTTTCATATGAAATCTAACATAGTTTTCTCTAATTCTGTGAAGAATGTCAATGGTAGTTTGATGGAAATAGCATTGAATCTATAAATGACTTTGGGTTATATGGCCATTTTCATAACATTAGTTATTCCTATGCATGAGGATGGAATATTTTTCCATTTGTTTGTATCCTCTCTTATTTCCTTTAACAGTGGATTGTACTTCTCCTTGAAGAGGTCCTTCACATCCCTTGTTAGCTGTATTCCTAGATATTTTATTCTCTTTGTAGCAGTTGTGAATAGGAGTTCATTCATGATTTGACTCTCTGCTTTTCTATTGTTGGTGTAAAGGAATGTTTTTTATTTTTGCACATTGGCTTTGTAACCTGAGACTTTGCTGAAGTTGCTTATCAGCTTAAGGAGTTTTGGGACTGAGACAATGGGGTTTTCTAAATATAGAATCATGTTGTCTGCGAGACAATTTGACTTCCTCTGTTCCTAATTGAATACACTTTGTTTCTTTTTCTTGCCTGATTGCCCTGTCTAGAACTTCCAATATTATGTAGAGTAGGACTGGTGGCAGAGGGCATCTTTGTCTTGTGCCGGTTTTCAAAGGGAATGCTTCCAGCTTTTGCTCATTCAGTATGATATTGGCTGTGAGTTTGTCATAAATAGCTCTTATATTGAGATATGTTCCATCAACACCTAGTGATCTGAGAGTTTTTAACATGAAGGGATGTTGAATTTTATCAAAGGCCTTTTCTGCATCTATTGAGATAATCATGTGGTTTTTGTCTTTGGTTCTGTTTATGTGGTAGATTATGTTTATTGATTTGTATATGTTGAACCAGCCGTGTATCCCAGGGATAAAGCCAACTTGATCATGGTGGATAAGATTTTGATGTGCTGCTGGATTTGGTTTGCCAGCATTTTATTGAGGATTTTTTCATCAATGTTCATCAGGGATATTGGCCTGAATTTTTCTTGTTTTTGTTGTATCTCATCTCAGTTTTGTTATCAGGATGATGCTGGCTTCATCCAATGAGTTAGGGAGGAGTCCCTCCTTTTCCATTGTTTCGAATACTTTCAGAAGGAATGGTACCAGCTCCATTTTGTACCGATAAAATTCGGCTGTGAATCCATCTGGTCCTGGGTTTTTTTTGTGGTTGGCAAACTATTAATTACTGCCTCAATTTCAGAACTTGTTACTGGTCTATTCAGGGACTCCCTCCTCTTTTAGTCTTGGGAGGGTGTATGTGTCCAGGAATTTATCCATGTCTTCTATATTTTCTAGTTTATTTGTGTAGAGGTGTTTATAGTATTATCTGATGGTAGTTTGTATTTCTGTGGGGTCAATGGTGATATCTCCTTTACCATTTTTTTATTGTGTCTATTTGACATACTTTCTTCTCGGTGCCACATGGCACTTACTCTAAAATCGACCACATAACTGTAAGTTAAACACTCCCCAGTAAATACAAAAGAACTGAAATAATAACAAACAGTCTCTCAGACAACAGTGCAATAAAATTAGTACTCAGGATTAAGAAACTCACTCAAAACCACACAATTAAATGGAAATTGAACAACCTGCTGCTGAATGACTCCTGAGTAAATAATGAAATTGAGGGAGAGATCAAAAAGTTCTTTGAAACCAGTGAGAACAAAGAGACAATGTGTCAGAATCTCTGGGTCACAGCTAAAGTAGTGTTAAGAGGGAAATTTATAGCACTAAATGCCCACATCAGAAAGCTAGAAAGATCTCAAATTGACACCCTAACATCACAATTAAGAGCTAGAGAGGTAAGAGCAAACTAATCCAAAAGCTAGCAGAAGACAAGAAATAACTAAGATTAGAGCAGAATTGAAAGTGATAGGGACATGAAAAACCCTTTAAAATTCAGTGAATCCTGGAGCTGGTTTTTGTAAAGATTAACAAAATAGATAGACCACTAACTAGACCCATATGTTTTAGTATGTTGTGTTTCAATTTCTATTTTCATTGAGAACTTAAAAATTCTTTTTTTATTTTCTTCATTAATCTATTGATCATTCAGGAGAATTTTTTAAAAGTGTATTTATTTGTACAGTTTCCAAAGTTCCTCTTGCAACTTTCATGGAACGTTTTTCTCTTGTTTCTATGCTAGTTTTATTCCATTGCAGTCTGAGAAGACACTTAATATAACTTCAATTTTTAAAAACATATGTTGAAACTTGTTTCATCACCTACCATATAGTCTATCCTGGAGAATGTCTGGTGGGCTGATGAGAAGAATGTATATTCTGCAGCTGTCAAATAAAATGTGTTATTAATATCTGTTAGGTCCATTGGGTCCGTAGTGCAGATTAACTCGAATATTTATTTGTTGAACTTCTGTTTCGATGAGCTGTCCAATGCAGAAAGTGGGGTGTTGAAGTCCTCAACTATTATTGTAGTGGGTATATCTTTTTTTTTTTTTTCTTTTTTGAGACAGTCTCACTCTGTCACCCAGGCTGGAATGTAGTGGCATGATCTCAGCTCACTGCAACCTCTGCCTCCCAGGTTCAAGCAATTCTCATACCTTAGACTCCCAAGCTGGAATTACAGGTTTGCGCAACCATGCCCAGCTAACTTTTGTATTTTTAGTAAAGACAAGTTTTGCCATGTTGACCAGGCTGGTCTCGAACTTCTGACCGCCAGTGATCCATCTGCCTTTGCTTCCATAATTGCTGGGATTACAGTCTGATATAAATATTGCTACTTTGACATACTTATGGTTTCTGTTTGCATGGAATGCATTTTTCTATTTCTCAATTTTCAGTCTATATGTGTCTTAACAGGTGAAGTGAGTTTCTTGTTGGCAATATGAAACTGAGTCTATCTAAAAAAAAAAAATTCTATTCGGCTAGCCTATATTCTAAATTGTTGAATTTAGGCAGGCATGGTGGCTCACGCCTGTAATTCCAACACCTTGAGAGGCCAAGGTGGGTGGATCACCTGAGGTCAGGAGTTCAAGATCAGCCTGGCCAACATGGTGAAATCCTGTCTCTTCTAAAAATACAATAATTAACCAAGTGTGGTGGCAGATACCTGTAGTCCCAACTACTCAGGAGGCTGAGGCAGGTGAACCACTTGAACCCATGAGGGGGAGGTTGCAGTGAGCCAAGATGGCACCACTGCACTCCAGCCTGGAAAACAGAGTGAGACTCCATCTGTAAATTAAATAAATAAATAAATAAATAAATAAATAAATAAATAAATAAATTGTGGAATTTAAGCCAGTTACATTTCAGTTTGTTATTGAGATGTGAGGACTTCCTAGTGTCATTTTGTTGATATTTTTCTGATTTTGTATATTCTTTGTTGTTTTCTTTCTCTCTTTTTTATCTTTGTAATTTGGTGGTTTTCTGTAGTGACATTGTTTGATGCTTTTCTTTTTCCTCATTCGTGTATCTGATCTGCCAGTGAGTTTTCCACTTTTGTGTATTTTCATACCATGGCATATATTGTCATTTCACCTCCAGATATAGGACTCCTTTAGGCAGTTCTTGTAGTGCTAGTCTAGTGGTGATGAATTCCTTCAAGTTTCACTTGTCTTGGAAAGACCATTTTTCCATTTCTAAAGAATGGATTTGCTGAGTTTTGTATTCTTGACTGGCATGGTGTTGTTGCTTTTTTATTCCCAGCACTTTGAGTATAACATCACATTCTCTCTCCTGTCCTGTAAGGTTTCGGTTGAGAAATCTGCTGTTTGTTAGTGTGATAGGAATTTCCTTATATGTAACTTGACTCTTTTCTCTTGGTGTTTTTAGAATTCTCTCACTGTCTTTGATTGTTGACAGTTTGAATATAATATGCCTTGGGGATGACCTTTTCGGGTTAAATCTATTTGGGGATTTTTGAGTTTCCTGTATCTGAATATCTACATCTCTTTCAAGACTCAGGAAGTTTTCAGCTATTATTTTATTAAATACATTTTCCATGCCTTTTGAAATCTCATCTCCTGAATGTCCTAAATTGTGAAAATGTGTTTGTTGAATGTCCTATATATCACATAAACTTTCATTATTCTTTTTTTTTTTAATCTGACTTGGTTATTTCAAACCTGTTTTCAAGTTAAGAAATTCTTTCGGCCCCTCCCGGCCCCTCCTCCTGGAGCGGGTGACCGAGGCATAGCACTGCGACCCCCGCACCCCTGCGAACATGGCGCTGCGAGTGGGGTGCGGAGCCTGTAGGCCCTGCTCTGCACCCTGCACGCGGTCCCATCACCCGCCACCCGCGCCCTGACCTCTGAAGCCCTGGCAGCTGGAGGGGGCGCTGTCCGGACGCTGCGCATGCGACCCGCTCTGCTCTCGGTGCGTAAATTCACAGAGAAACGTGAATGGATAACAACAGAAAGTGATATTGGAACAGTGGGAATCAGCAATTTGGCACAGGAAGCGTTGGGAGATGTTGTTTTACTGTAGTCTACCTGAAGTTGAGACAAAATTGAACAAACGAGTTTGGTGCTTTGGAAAGGGTGAAAGCTGTAGTGAACTCTATTCTCCTTTATCAGGAGAGGTAACTGAAATTAATGAAGTTCTTGCAGAAAATACAGGACTTGTAAACAAATCTTGTTATGAAGATGGTTGGCTGATCAAGATGACACTGAGTATACCCTTCAGAACTAGGGATCTTATGAGTGAAGAAGCATATGAGAAATACATCAAATCTATTGAGGAGTGAAAATGGAACCCCTAAATAAACTAGTATGAAATAACGCAACCCAACAGAGTTGTCTAAAATTAGTGGTGGATAGAAGACTTCGAATAGCAACTTTTAGCATTACCGATGGGGGGGGGGGGGAAACTACTGTTAACACTGCTAATGAAGGAAAATGCCCTTTAACTTTCTAATGATTATAGATAAATATAAAACACGTCTTTTTCACAATATCCTATGATTTATAGACTACTAGACTCTAGTGTTCAGAATTCATTAAATTATCCATGGTAAAAACTAGTTATAAAAATTGCATAATTCAAAGATAACATTGTTATTCTTAAGCCTTATATGATATTGTGACTTGCGTATATCCATACCTGGGTTTGGGATGAAATACTTAATGATCTTTCCATTGGAAATAACTGGGAGTGAAGAGTTGCTTGTACAGTGTCAGATGAGGAACACCACTATTTTAATTTTGCAATACACTGCATTTGCTGGTGCTATTTTTATCTGGTGAAACAACAGCTTTGCAGCAAAATAATAAAATGTTTCTTCGTTTAAAAAAAAAAGAAAGAAATTCTTTCATTTGCTTGATCAATTCTATTGTTGAATATTTTGATTTTATTTTTAAATTTCATTCATTGAATTCTTCAGTTCCAAGATTTCTGTTTTGTTCTATTTAAATGATATTTTGTATTGGTTCATTCTCACATTCCTATAAAGAAATACCTAAATTTCCCAAGAAATTTATTTAAAAAGAGGCTTAATTGGCTCATGGTTCTGCAGGCTGTACAGGAAGCATAGCAGCATCTGCTTCTGGGGATGCCTCAAGAAGCTTCTAATAATGACAGAAGACATCGGAGGAGCCGGTATGTCCCATGGCAAAAGCAGGAGCAAGAGAGCAAAAGGGGAGGTGCTACACACTTTTAAATGACAAGATCTCATGAGAACTCACTCACTATCATGAGGACAGTACCAAGGAGAATGGTGCTAAACAATTCATGAGAAATTCACCTCCAGGATCCAATCACCGTCCCCCAGGTCCCACCTCCAACATTGGAGATTACATTTTAATATGACATTTGGGCAGGAACACACATCCAAACTATATCATATATATATTCTTGTTGAATTTCTCATTTACATCATACATTGTTTTTCTGATTTATTTTCATTTATTTGTTCTATTTTACTTTGCTGAGTTTTCATTACAATTATTTTGAATTTCTTCTCAGGCATTTCATAGGTTTCTTTTTCCTTGGGGTTTGTTACTGCAGAATTATTGTGTACCTTTGGAGGTTCATGTTTTTTCATGTTACTTGTGCCCCTACATTGATATCTGAACATGTCATATAACAGTTGCTTCTTTCAATTTTAGGAAGTATATTTTGTGAGTAAAGACTTCTTCCTGTAAATATATTTATAATGTCAGTTGGGCATGGTGGTTTGGCTTTGGCGGGTTAAGTATCTAGCTCATATATATATATATATATTTTTTTTCTTTTTTTTGCTGTAATCAATGACAGCAGTGTCTGCAAATTTCTCAGTAGCCTAGGCTGTGGCATGGTTTTTCTGGGTATGAGTACAACAGGCAGGCTAGTCCTCAGGTTTCTGGGCAGCATGTATGGGTGTCAGCAGTGGTCCTTAGTCCGATTGGTTTTCAGGCCCCTGGGTGGCATGTACATTCTTGTAGTGGTGGTGGCTAGCTCTATGTAGGCCAGTTTTTGTGTCCCTGGGAAGTGCATATGGGCACAAGTGGCCCCACCGCTTGAGGTGCAGGGTCACTGTCAATGGTGGTGGCCCCAGGCAAGTAGTTCTCAGGCTCTGGGGAGCATGAGCTTCAGCTCCTTGTGTCTTGGGGGAAGTCTCCCAGTGTGTCAAAGCCCCTGTTCCCTAGGATATGGGACCCTGCATGAGTTCAGTTGCAGAGTGAACAGGTGCACCACTGGGTGGAGCTAAGGTCATGATGCAGTGGCCCTCCTGGTGGATGAAGAAGAAGGTTAACACGTTTCCTGGTTGTGTTTCTGCAGGGGGTATTGGGC
Source organism: Piliocolobus tephrosceles (assembly GCF_002776525.5). Lineage (NCBI taxonomy): Eukaryota > Metazoa > Chordata > Mammalia > Primates > Cercopithecidae > Piliocolobus > Piliocolobus tephrosceles. The sequence continues at coordinate 58,868,965 of NC_045452.1, read as the reverse complement.
CTCAGGGCAATACTCTGGTGTTGGCTCTTCTTTCAAAATGGTTCTGTGCTGCAGCAGCCAATGTACTGGGGAGTGGGGAGAACCCAACATGAATTCCCTTTGTGGAATAATTCTGTTGCCTGGACTTCAAGCAACCCCCTATACTAGGCTTAGGGCCTGTGAGGGCTGAGGGGCTCTTTTATAGCTAGAATTGCAGGCGTTTGGTGTGAAAACATGAACTCCTGGGTTTATTCTTACCCGTTTCCAGTGCTGGGGAGTTTTATTTGCTCTAAGCGAATGCCAGCTGGCTTTGCTTAGCTTTCTGTGCTGTCATCTTAACTTTTAGTGCCTGAGAGAGTCTTTGTAATTCTTTACTGAATGGTAATGTTCTTCCTTAGACACTCTATTTGATGTGTTCTTATCTACTTGTTGTTTTGGTCCTTTTCTGTGTGGAGAAGGGAAGTGTTAGGTGCCTCTAGTCCACCATCTTAACGACATCCCAGGTACAATTTATTAATTGGATAAATACATCCATTTATGCTACTGTAACAAATAACATTTTCTTCATATTAAACTCCATAAACTATCTGCATGTAATTTTGCTGTATTATGATGTAAGTTATAATATATTTTATCTAATATTTCATGTTAAAGCAAATTAAAGTAGAGACCAGGCCTGAAGAATCTCTAAACAGACAAAGCCACCTAGACATAAGGAAACTTAACATTTTTTGATTTACAAACATAAGCAAAACTTAATTTGAGCTACTTATTGTTATTGCCTATATTAAAGAAAAAGACTTAAGGCTAACCAGGCAGACTGTGTCAACTAATATATAGCTTTATAACTAGAAACTTTGCAGCAGAATAGATCAAATAAAGCAACTGTATAACTGCAACCAATCAAATACATTCTCTGCTTTACTTTCAAGTCCATAAACCCTCTGCTTATATTCCCTAGGCAAAGCCCCCAGTCGACTCCTGGTATGGAGCTGCCAGATTGATGAGTCACTGTTTGTTCAAATAAAATCTTCAAAACTTTTATTATGCCTCAGTTTACCTTTTAAAATTAATAATTTTCTACAGATAAAATATTAGGCAATTGATTTTTACTTTATAATTTCCAATGGTGTACTTGTCATATATCATTTTGTTGCATATGTTTTATCATATCTAGAGAAGCATATTTCAACCATTATCCTATTATTGTTTTAATATCATATAATATCATATTATTGTGACTTACAAACAGGTTTTAATATCAGAGGAAAATATGTAAACCCGTAATTGGCAATATTGTTCCCTCAGAAGTTATAGAAATCTGAAGTCAATAATTCATCTAGATTGACTCTAAAATTTCTTGTTGAAGCTATAAAACTTTTATGACATCTAACAATTGCAATCAGAATTTGTTACAGCTAATAATTAATTTAGGATAAATTTGAATGTTTTAAATACTGTCTTCTTATCAAAGTACATGATACATTGTTCCATGTATTAAATTCTTTATTGCCTTTTGATATACCATATAGCTCTCCCAGTATAGATTTTTTCAAATTTGCATTGGCACCATAAATTTAAGTTAGTATTTTTTGCTGTCTAGCGATAATGAAATAAATATATTCCCAATATACTTACAGATGCACCATCACTGAAATATGTAACAATAATATTAAATTGTATATGTCAATTTTATAGCTAATTAGATCTTTAAATAGGCATTTTTTATAACGACTTGGGATTTTCAGAAATTGTTAATATAGAATACAAATACTATTAATTTTGTCTCTCTTGAAAAAAAGGCAAATAGTAATACATATTTACATGCTACTCTTAAATTTTAAGGAACTGTTATGATTATGGTGATGTTTACTTTTTGTTTAAGAAAGTTTAACACGATTGAATATTAATTTCAACAAAATTACCTTTTTCTATGTATTTTGATTAAATGATTTGTTTATTTTACAACTAATTGTGTCACTTAATGTTAATTTAACTTTGCATATTGAAATGATTTTTTTAAATACCTTACAATGCATTTTTGAAATTTAATCTGCTTCTCTTTGTGCATTGTTTTTGACCTATACTACGAGATTTTATGTGATAATATGATTTTATACATATTGGCTTTCTAAAAATTAAATTTTGGGTGTACTTTTTACATTTCAACTTCATAAAACTGTGTTTATCTCTCTCTCTTTTTTTTTTTTTTTTTTTTGTTCTGAAACGGAGTCTTGCTCTGTCACCCAGGCTGGAGTGCGGTGGCGCGATCTCGGCGCACTGCAAGTTCTGCCTCCCAGGTTCACGCCATTCTGCTGACTCAGCCTCCTGAGTAGCTGGGACTACAGGCGCCCGCCACCATGCCCAGCTAATTTTTTGTATTTTTTAGTATAGACGGCGTTTCACCGTGTTAGCCAGGATGATCTCGATCTCCTGACTTTGTGATCCAGCCACCTCAGCCTCCCAAAGAGAGCCACCGCACCTGGCCATCTTTATCTCTCTTTCTTCTTATTTGAGTAGTTTAACTGTTGTCTTTTCTGTTTGTATTTTTCCCCTAAAATAATAGTTATTGAGTTTAATCATTAGTGCTATATTTCTCTTCATTATTTTTCCTTTTATCTTTGTTTCCCATGTTTCTTGAGGATAACTTTAATAATACTTCTGCTAATTGATTGATTTTACTTAATTAAATTCAGTAAAATTTTATTTGGGTTCCAATTTTTTGGCCCAATTCTTTATCATATATAGCTTTTTTACTTTAATTAGCTTATAAATTATTTTGACTCTAACATTTAGGTTTATTTTGCCATGAAGCAACTAAAGCAGAGTATGAGTTTGTTGCAGATTTTCTTTTATTTCTATAATTTTGCAACATCATTAAAAAAGGAAACCTGTAAAATTTCTCCTTTGATGACTTTTGAAAATAATTTTTATCTGTGTGTGTGTATTTGAATGCATGTGTGTATGTGTGTGTTATTTAACCCCTAACCAATGATTATTGTTTCAGACTATTTCATAGGCCCTTAAAAATGATGCATGTCTTCTGTATTGTTTATGGTTATAATTATTTAATAAGTCTACAGCATTCATCATATTCCATTTTCTCGTATCATTCACTTTTGCCCACTCGATTGCTCAGGGGTTAAATGATTTCTGAAACAGCTGTTCCAGTGCATTTTTGTTGCATTGTAAGATATTTTTAAAAATATATTTTTACCATTTTTATGTTGCATTAAGGTCCATGAATGTTAGCTTATCTTTTTGGATAACTTCATTTATTTAATAATGTTTTTTCTGATTTCTACATGTTAATGTAATCATTGTGATATGTGGTTATACTGATGTTATTGTTGATTAGACTGAATCATTTCACTCTCAAGATATTTTGTACAATTTGTTTTAGCTTTGCTGTTTATACTCTTTAGAAAATACACAGTAAAGAGAATACTTTCTGGGTTTTCTTTGTGATTGATTTGTTTTTGTTGTTTCTTTGTAACTGCACATGATAATTTTATTTTTAGCAAAGAGGTTTTAAACTAGTTCATTTTTATATTCCAAATTAATCCTTTGTTAACTTTCATAAGTTTTCCTGTTATATTGTTGTGGTGATGGTTGCTGTTTTCTTGATTTACTATGCATGCTCTATGAACGGCTTATCCTCTGACTTTTTCTTCCAGCACTGATTTTAGCAAAAGTATATATCACATTAATTATTAGCTTTCTACACTTGGGATAGGTAATATTATCCACACTTCAAAATACTTTTAGTAAGAAGCAAATGTTTAAAAGCATTATTTGTCACTAGCCAGTTAAAAGTGGTAAAAACTAAGGGCCGGGCGCGGTGGCTCAAGCCTGTAATCCCAGCACTTTGGGAGGCCGAGACGGGCGGATCACGAGGTCAGGAGATCGAGACCATCCTGGCTAACACGGTGAAACCCCGTCTCTACTAAAAAAAATACAAAAAACTAGCCGGGCGAGGTGGCGGGTGCCTGTAGTCCCAGCTACTCGGGAGGCTGAGGCAGGAGAATGGCGTAAACCCGGGAGGCGGAGCTTGCAGTGAGCTGAGATCCGGCCACTGCACTCCAGCCTGGGTGACAGAGCGAGACTCCGTCTCAAAAAAAAAAAAAAAAAAAAAAAAAAAAAGTGGTAAAAACTAGGACTTTAACATAAGTCTGATTTTAAGGCCCATATTATACACACCCCGTAGAAATGAAAAAAAAATCCACTTGTACATTTTCCAAAGGCTACTAGTTCACATACTGATCCATAAAACAATATTTGATGCTGCAAGAGAACATGGGCTGAGATGAAATGGGATGAGATCATTTCAATAAAGTATATCTGCATATTTCAGGGTCTGTATCTGTTAATTGGTGTAATATTTTAGAAGACATGGTCAGTAATTTTCATTTGATATAAGTGGCCATTTGGCAACATGGTAGTGCTGTAAGAAGCTGAGTAATGGGATCAAAAGGACACTTGCCTTAGCTGACTATTACTTCTTATTTAATATACATTAAATAGACTATTAGTCAGGAAACCTTGTAAAGAAGCTATGGCATCATTTATAGTTATTGAAAATAATTTAACTAAATTCTGGTAGAATGATTAGAAGAAAGTGTTACACAGAAGAAAATATACAAACAAAGGGTTAGAAGAATTTGGTGATGTCCTCAATGAGATTAGAAGTCACCCGAAAATGACAAGAGAACCTAGTCTCTGTGACTGCTAAGGTCAACTTAATACACGACCAAGGTTTGGTTAAAAGTAAAATAGTATTATTTTTGCATATGTTTAGTTTGCATACAGATGAAAACGATTAGGGCCAAAGTATAAGAATTATGACTATAAACATGTCTTCATCTGAAACTCACACACAGATAAATATCCTATTACAGGTTGCAGAAATACCTTCTTATACTACCTTAGTTACCTCAACCACAGTAATTGGAAGAAACACATACGGAAGGTAGGATGCTCATCAGAGGAATATTTTGGTGGCGTTTATAAATCATTATAAATTTTTATAAATTATTTCTATAACTATGAACACATTAATAAATCTAGTACTTAAATGTGTAGGAATATTTTGAATATCTTGGAGCTTGGTTATCCTTTGAATTTCCGAGAATATCAGTTAACTGGGCCATCAGATTTTTTCAAATATGATGTAATATTGTATTAAAATAACATTTCTGAAGAGAAAAACAGATCAGTTTGTAACTCGAAATAAATCAAACTAGAAGTTGACTCATGTAAATAACATAATCATGATGGATAATCTAAGAGAGAAAAATGTTTGTGTTGTGTTTCAGGTGTGTTGATAGATTTCATCCTATGAGAATAGATTTTTTTACTGTTATGTCATTTACATTATAATCAGATGAACAGGCCATTGACAGGGAGACAAATAAGTGAACAAAATGATTTCAGGAAGAAATAATTTATCTGAAAATACAAAATACAGGGATATGATATAAGATTACCAGAATATCAAAGAGATTATCTGACTCATTAATGTGATGGTACATTTAATTAATATTAAGTACAAAAAAATCAAATTTTAGATCCAAAAAGGAAGATAACTTCTAGTGAATTCTATTGTATGTTTATCATATTCCAACTCATAATGTGAAAAATAGGAGAGAATGATGCCAACATTTAGAGTAAAGCACAGAGAAATGATGAATTGATTAAGATCACCAATTTCATCACTAAATATTAGCCCTTACAATCCTTGTAATTCATTGGTTCCACTCCTTGAGCTCTCTGAGAATATATACAGACTGTCAAATGCAGGTAGACCAATAATTAGTGCATGATATTAAGGATTTCAAATGATAAAGTCTATACATGAAACTGCTTAAATAAGATGGTATGTGACTAATGAGATTTCTCCATTTTGTGCTTGAACAAGTTTCTTAGTTTCAACAAACACACACACAAATGCTCAGCTAAATTTAAATTTCTGATAAATAATTTCATAATATAATTATATTCTAAATATTGCATGAAATAAATGTATATTAAAAATAATTTGTTGTTTTTCTGAAATTTAAATTTGACTAGTCATCTTGTACTTTACCTAGCAAACCTAGGCTGGTAAGTCATACTTATATATGATAGTAAAAATCTTGGATAAAATATTGAATTTTTTAGCTTAGAATTCACTACCAAGGCTCTGGGATAATACGAGCCATTGTAGAAAAATAAGATTCTCTAAAAAATATCAGGCTACTGGTGTGTGTCAATGACTTATGTTCACTCTTCAGTAAGGTGTTAAAGGAGACAGTCATCAACGTTACTAAAGAGAGGAGCTTCGATATATATAGTGTGAGAAAAGAAAGGCTTTCTGCTTCTTGCTAAAAATCCAACAGTGCTAAGGATCTATAATTTGAAACTGCCAAAAGTGACTTGTCTGCCCCAAGGTAAAGTTGTGGCAAGCCAAAAAATGAAGGTCAGAAATGTCACAATTTAGCTTGGCATCTAAGGTGAAATTAAAACAAAATAAAAATCAGCAAGGGATCTTTTTATGTATTGCTTGCTAAAGTACATCAATGGATGCTGTGTTTGACAGAGATAATAGTATCCTTACACATAGACACAATGTAAAAGATGGCAGATAGGGGATGGGGTGATTTGTCCATTATTTCTCATTAATTAGAGTCAAATATCAAGTAATGAAGTCACAAATTGAGGCCTACAAATCTATGGATAAAATACAGAAAAGTCAAGTGTGGGCTCCACATTCAACTTTCATGATTTAATAGATTTCTGCTGCTGGATGTTAATAAAAGCCTGTCCTCCCCATTAAAGCTTTGGGCAGCAGTCTAAAGTTTTAAGAAAGAACTCTGGCATCAAGCTGCATGGAGAATGTATGAATCTTCCTTCTAGGAGACTCATATCAACAGTGAATGGGCAGACTACAGATCAGCAGCCTTGAAAACATGTCAGTGATCAAGTTACTTTAGTATTCCTGCTTTATTGGAGGTGATGTAAGCCCTGTACAAGTGATCACTGTATATATTTTCAATTTACAGCCTTTTCTAAATTAAAATCGTGGCCAGGAACTGTGGCTTATGACTACAATTCCAGCACTTTGGGAGGCCAAGGTAGGAGGATGGCTTAAATCCAGAAGTTTAAAACCAACCTGGGCAGCAAAACAAGACCCCATTTCTACAAAAACAAACAAACAAATAAATAATTGAAATTAAAAATTTTTTTTAATGGAAACTTAAAAAAATAGAATTTTACTGTGGTTGCCTTGTTTTTCCATTCACTGTTACATTTTCTGTGTGGAGTCATGTTTAAATTATCAGATAGTTCAAAGGTTGCAAGTTTTAAAAAGAAATGTCTAGATATTTTAGGTTTATATGTACCTCATGTTCATATTCTGCAATATGATAGTACCTCTCAATAAAGGCATAATGGCTACCTCTTCATTCATATAATTGGTATATGAGAGTGTTGCATTGTATTAAAATTATTGAATGTGTATATTTAAGTGAAGATAGCAATCTATATACTTTGAGCATGTGAGGCATTGGATCTTGAGTTAAAGACTAGAGGATTTATTGTTTATCCGAGTTCATTATCTGATTATAGTAACCAAGGAGGAGCACCCTTTTCACCGGGGATTGGGTTATAAACAACCAATTGACTACTTGATTCACATCAGAATCACCAAACTTCAAAAAATTATCACTTTTTTTATTTTTTTATTTTTTAGACAGGATCTCACTCTGTCACCCAGGCTGGAGTGCAGTGGTAAGATGATGACTCACTACAGCCTCGGCCTCCTGGGCTCAGGTGATCTTTCTATCTCAGCCCCCTGACTGGCTAGGACAACAGGCGTGCACCACAATGCCAGGATAATTTTTGCTTTTGTTGAGATAGGCTTCCCTCATGTTGCCCAGGCTGGTCTCAAGCTCCCGGGCTCAAATGATCCTCCTCTCTCAGCCTCTCAAAGTGCTGGGAGTACAGACGTGAGCCATGGTGTCTGGCCAAGATAAAAGCTTATGACTCCAGAGTATATAGGTTTCATATTCACTGGCAGAAGGAAATATAAGAGAGAAAAAAGGAGTCAGGAAGAAGAGGGGAAATAAAAAGAAAATAAAGTACCCTGAAGGAAGATAACCCTATATAGTATTGTTTTCAATGTGGATGTTGTAAAACATTTGTGAGTTGTAAAACTAATCTACTGGTTGATGGTCAATAACTTATTTTTTTAAAGAAACAGAATAAAATAGAATTAAATAGGATGGAAAATAGAAGTATTAAAATCATCAATGTGCATCATATTAAAAGTATTGTTTTATTACACTTTTATTTATTTGAACAGTGTATGTGTACATGTGTGATTTTCTAGGATTGTGATGTAAAATATATTTCTAACTTTAAGAAGTTGTTCAAAGATGTTTGAAATGCAATGATGAACATATTCTAGTCCCAGGAGGTTATCCTTTTGATGTATAAGCTACCCCAAGATTCTCTCTACTATCTGCATTTCTTATTTTTATTTTGCTTAGATTAATGTTATAAGTATTTTATATACAATAAGTCATTTAATCCTCTCAACATCCCCATGAAGGTGTTACTATTATTATCCCAATTAATGCAGTAATATAATTGAAATGTACAGAATTTATGTAATTTGCCAAAGCTCAGTCAGTCGGAAAATGATAGGGTTAAGATTTACACTGGCACCCTGGAAAACTATCTATTGAGTGGAAGCAATGAAATATGAAACAAAATCTGTATTTTGTAAAAATATATTATAAAATGTTCCCTGGAAAAAAGACAATGCTCCTGAAACTGGAACAGATACTGTCATATTACCAGTGGTGCATTAGAATGGAGGTCACACCTTCTTGTTGCTGAGAACTTTAGGCCCATCCTGGATCAGTTCCAGGTTTTATGAGAAAGTGGTACACTACGATAACTGCTTAGAAATTGCTGAGAAATCCTTGAATCTCAAAATGCCCACATAAATCTTTAAAGTGCTCATTATTTACCATAACATTAGTAACCCTTTTTCTTGAAAACTAATAGTATAATATAATTCATTGTTAAAACTTTTTGTTTCAAAATAGGATTTAGAATACCTATCCAGAGACCAAAACAATATCTTTGGTAATTAAGAAAAATGCAATTTATATTTTAAAATGAAATATTGAATTTAAAGTGGTATTATCTTTACGTGATAATATTTAATTAGCTCATAAACTTAAGATTATTTATTTATTTATTGAGATGGAGTTTTGCTTTTGTTTCCCAGGCTGGAGTGCAATGGTGTGATTTTGGCTCACTGCAACCTCTGCCTCCTGGGTTCAAGTGATTCTCCTGCTTCAGCCTCCCAAGTGGCTGGGATTACAGGTGCCCACCACCATGCCCGGCTAATTTTTTTTTTTTTTTTCTGTATTTTTAGTAGAGATGAGGTTTCACCAGGTTGGCCAGGCTGGTCTCCAACTCCTGAACTCAGGTGATCCACCTGCCTCGGCCTCTCAAAGTGCTGGGATTGCAGATGTGAGCTACTGCGCCCGGTCAATACTTAAGATTTTTAATAATAAAGTCTGGGAATGAACCAGGCTCCCAAATGAAGATGCAGAAAACATAGCTAAATATTATCTAATTTCATATATATATATAGTGTTAAGTATTATCTAATAGTTTATATATATAAAGCTAAGTATTAGCTATATATATATATATATATATATTTACAGCAATTTATAAATAATGTAGCCATTGTACGTAGCTTTAGAAAAATAGAGAATAAAGATGCTCGTAGTCATCCTTATATCTGTCTGTACAAGATACCTTCTTTATGCTAGGCATTTTATGTACTTCATTTCAAAACAATAATGAGACCTACTAAACTGAGGGTCAGTGAGACTAACAAAATGGCCCAAGAACTTGCCGTGCATTGGCTGAAGAATAAACATGAAATTCCAAATTTGTCTGAGGCCAAAATATGTACTTTTTCAACTACAATGATCTTGCATTTTTAATACAAGCTGGACACCTGTACGAAAAGGAGGAAGGTAGAAAACATTATTTATTTTCAGAAAAAAGTAAAAACAGACCTAAGTTCAGTAGAAAAACGTGTTTCTGTGCCCAAATGTAGCTTGTGACAGAGACTAGTCATTTAACGAACTCATTTTCACCCAGGACATCTTGTTGTATGCGTTGAGAGAGTAGAACTAAGTTGGATGGAGTCAGGGTAGTCTAGGGTATGTAACCATGGTAATTGTTTCAGACTGTGGGTCTTTTTAACTTAAAACTGATTTCCTTTCTGTACTAATATGGAAAGACACGATAAAGCAACTACAAAGAGTTTAGTACTAATATTTCTGAAGTCATTCACATGTCTAGGTTATCTTATTCAGATATTACAGCTAAAATTGCTGTAAAATCTTTGTGAAGAGATGAATTTTACTAAATTTAAAACACTTTTTACTAGCTTGGCATTTTATGAGCATAGTTGAAGACGCAAACTTTGCAGAGAAGAAGTTAAAATTTTTCCTTAGATGTACATATATATTACCAAGATCATTATATCAAAGTCAAGAGATAAATGTCCCTACATTAATAAATAGATAATTTAACGACTAAAAAAAAGGCAGCCCCACCAAGATGTCTTCATCCCTTCTTTGCAACACTTTTATCTCTGTTACTGTGATCTTGATTTTTATTCCCATTAGGTATACTACCCTTAATTCTCCTCTTTAAATGTCCTAGATGCTCTCAGCAACATCAAATTCTTATGATTCCCATAGTGCCTTCACAGTTTTAAGTATATTTTACTTTGTGACTTGCAGGGCATAATATAAAGCTAAAATGTAACTTTTTAATCTTTTTTAGTTCAGTAAATTTATGTCTATAAGAAGTGAAAGAACTGCAGGAGGGATAATTCTCCAATGAATTAATATTTTCGAACCACCTTACCACATTGCCACATTTTCTCAGCTGTAGGGCTCAGCTGAGCAAGGAAGGCCAAGAGAAATGTAAGGGGGCAATGGTAGTTCCAGTGATAGTGAAAACACTGGCATAGCTGTTTGTAGCAATGCTCATTGTCACTGTAATGGTATTGCAAGGTCTACTCAATAATATTTAAACATAGTCATGCAAATATATTTCTAAAATTATGATTTTGAATTAACGTACCATATTCTGAAAACCGTAGTACAATTCTACATTCCTATATTCTGAAAACCATAGTACAATTCTACGTTCCTATATTCTGAATACGTTCCTATATTCTGAAAACCACAGTATAATCCTACATTCCTATATTCTGAAAACCATAGTACAATTCTACATTCCTGTCCAAAATTTCTAACATAGCTCAAGGTCAATGATATGTGCCAATCAGAAATCCTTCTCCCCCCACATTGGATAATGAGTCGTTTTAAATCAATGTAAACACATCAGTTCTCTGCTAGAAAATAGAGTGGGTTAGACCACACATGTGAAGATACTAAATGTAAGGCTTTAGATAGGATACTCTGACAATATTTGTATTTACTGTTCAAGCCTATACGAGTAGTTACACATCTTTTCACACACTACTGAAAAGCTAGATGAATTCTAATTATGTGAATTTAAACTGACTGTTGTGAATAAGACTCTGTCTTCTAGCATTAAATCTGAGAGGGAAAAACCAGCGGAAAGCAAGTGGCTAATGGGAAAGTAATTGACTTTGTATGGCTACACATTTCTTATTACACAAATACTAGATTATAAACAAAAGGGGTATTGTTTAAGAAAAATTCATACTATGTTTTTCTTTGCTCTCACACCACAGCAATCATCAACACACAAAAGGACTTCTGTGGCCAAACTGGTGTGTGGTGGAGGTTGATTTCCACATCGGACACCAATAAGGTGTCCTCCGATTCAATTCTGACTCTATCCACGTAGAGGTAAGTGTCAGATTCCACAGGTGGGGAGCCCGGTTTTCAGAACTGAGAACTGATGTGTTTACATTGATTTAAAACGACTCATCATCCAATGTGGGGGGAGAAGGATTTCTGATTGGCACGTATCATTGACCTTGAGCTATGTTAGAAATTTTGGACAGGAATGTAGAATTGTACTATGGTTTTCAGAATATAGGAATGTAGGATTATACTGTGGTTTTCAGAATATAGGAACGTATTCAGAATATAGGAATGTAGAATTATACTATGGTTTTCAGAATATAGGAATGTAGAATTGTACTATGGTTTTCAGAATAAGGTTTTCAGAACCAGACACTAGTCATGAGGGAAGAGAGAGACCCTCTCATATTTTTTTTTATATTGTTTTATACTCAGAAAAGGAAAGAGAACCGAAACTAAAAGCAGGTAGCCCGGTGTCCAGGAACCAGACCCGAAACCACACCTGGGCCTGCCTGACCTAAGCCTGGTAGTTAAAATTCAACCCCTGACCTAGCTACTGTTGTTATCTATAGATTCCAGACATTGTACGGAAGGACATGGTGAAACCTCCCGTTCTGTTCTGTTTCACTCTGAACACCGGGGCTCGCAGCCCCTGTCAGGTACCCCCTGGCTTGCTCAATCGATCTCGACCCTCTCACGTGGACCCCCTTAGAGATGTGAGCCTTAAAAGGGACAGAAGTTAAGCACCTGATGAGCTCGGATTTTAAGACACTAGCGTGCCGATGCTCCCAGCTGATTAAAGCCACTCCCTTCACTATCTCGGTGTCTGAGGGGTTTTGTCCGTGGCTGCTCTTGCTACATTTCTTGGTTCCTGACTGAATATTCTGAGCAAGCAGCTTCAAGATGGGTTTTCCACAACCACCTCTTTTGGTTCAAGTAATTTTCTATAACAGTTCACAGTACTCGGGGAAACATTTAAATGTGCCAGTTGATTAGAAAGGATATTACAAAGGATACAGAGGAAGGACTGCCTAGGATCAGGTATGTGAGAAGGGGCACAGAGCTTCCGTGCCCTTTCTGAATGTGTTGCCTTCTGGGAATCGCCACTTGTTCAGGTGTCTGTAAACTCTCTGAATCTTGTCTTCATGGGCCTTTTACGGAAACTTCATTGGATAGGCATGATTGACAACTGTGTGGAAATGTGACTGGACAAAAGGAGTATAATCCTAACCCGGCAACGTTTGTCTGTTCAGATTCTTCTTGGCCTTGCATGCAGTATTGCTTCCTTCAGTGTGTGAGGCAGGACCCCCTCTGGAATGAAGGTCTTAGGACCCACAGTCAGATTAGAGTCCTGCCTTAGGCAAGTGAAAGGAAGTCAGGAGAAGGTTGAAGAGAGAGATTCTGTTTTCTGAGACCCAAAGACCCCCAACATTATGAAAAGGGATATGGGAGTTATGAGGCAAAAACTGGGTGTGTGTATATATACACAAATATATATACAAATATACATACATGTATACACATATACATAGATGTATATATACACACATACATATATGTATATATGTGTGTACATATATACATACATATACATATATACATATACATATATATGACAAACACCAGTATATTGCAGAATAAGAGCAAGAAAATTTAACCTAATAATTTACTGATTAAATGTATACATCTGGAAAGTTATTCAGCACAGGAAAGAGAATACTTTCTCAGAAAATGTGTGCCTTGTGATTAAATATAATTAAAGATAAGATAATATAAGATAATAAAAATAAGATAAGATAATACGGATATATATATATATATACACACGTTCCAGAGACAGCAAGAAAGTGAGAAAAAATTTCTGAAAAATAAGAGAATGAATACAATAATAGAGAAAATAGCACTACCAAACCCAGCAGGTAGGGTATATGCAATCCTTTATGACTTAGAACTTTGGACACAGGAGGCAAGCATGTGGTCCTTTTTACTAGAAATAACACTATCCATTTGACAGGGATAGATACTGAGAAGAAAATCTGCCTCACCGAATTTCTAGTTTCATGACTGTCCTCAAACAGGTTTGGGATTAGAATTTATACCACACCTACTTCCAGAAAAACCCAAGTAAATAATTTAGTTTAAATACACCTAAGTTACGTTGTTGCTTTATTTCCCTGGGAAAAACAAAAGAAAAATTTAATTAAAGCAAATCTCAAAAAAATTCCCTCAAAAGTGTTCCCAAACGGTGGACTCCATAATCAGGATAACAAAGATAATAGAAATATTAAACAAAAACCCTGAGACAGTAAATATTAAACTTACCAGAAATGGAATGTGAAGTAAATCTTTTTCACATATTCAAAGAAAAGTTGTTAACTTTAAAAAATCTCTGGGATTATTAACTTAAAAAAAACTCCAGACATACTTATAAATACTAAGCCAAATAAGACAGGTATAAATTAATTGGTATGAGACATACTAAACAAATTCGACATTAATTTTTAATAAATCACTGCATAATGGTAAAGTATTTGATTCAGCAAGAAGATATAACCATCTCATGGTAAATTGCCTGGTAGCATAGCTTGAAAGTAGATGGAACAATAAACTGTCAAAATTCCAAGAAGAAATTAAACAAAATTCAGAATCATATTGAGCAATTTTAGCACACACCTCCTGGAAGATAAATCAGACAAAATAATCTAATAAATCAGAAAAAATAGATAACTGAGGATTTGAACAATACAAGGAAGTTAACCTAATTGGTAGATATGAACAATTCACTCAATACCTGGAGAATGCATATTGCTTTCTAGAATTCATGGTAAATTTAAAAATTGACCTTAAAATAATTAGCAAAGTAAACTTCAGAAATTAAAAAATGATATTATATATATCTTTCTCTGACCATAATGTAATTTGGAAATCAACCAAAAACATAACTAAAAGAAACAATTTAGAAAATATAAGCTGCACTGAAGGCAAACACAGGAAAAGAATCAGTCACAATGGAAATTAGGATTTATTTACATTGAATTGTTTGCCATCATAACATAGGTAAAAACTTTTGAAAACATACTTAACAGGATAATTTTATCTTTAAATGTTTATTTGGGAAGAAAGGAAATCCATGCCCAGGTTCTAACTTATGAGTTTATAAAAGGAGTAAGAGAATAACAGCGGTGCATAACACATTAAAAAACAAACACACACACAATCAGCAAATGTAAATTCTTGTAAAATCAAATCTAATAAAATTGATCAACTTGTGGCAAAATTGATGAATAGATACAATTAGGAATTGAAAAGAAGACAAAATTCAATATGTAGTAAAAATATTAAAAGAAGAAAATACGATAGAAAATTATACTATCAAATAAAAAATGTTCTTTTAAATAGAAATTTAAATAGAAAAATAAAAATTTCCATGCCTAACTAAAAATAGGTAATATGGGTAGTCTCACATTATTAAATAATAAAATTAATACTTAAATAATAACCAAACAGTTACCATCATTCCCAAAGCATTTTAATGTTAAATTCTTCCCAATATTTGTGGAATAAATCATTCTCACCTTAAAACAAGATTAAACAAGAACAACAAATCTCTTCAAATTTACAAATCTTGTATAAATTTGATACAAAAATTGTAGGAGAATGAGAAACTACAAGTTAATACACTCATAACTATAAGTAAAAATTTAACATTAATATTAAAATACTAAATCCAACAGTGGTTTAAAAATATAATCCTCCCCCAAAATTCGAAACTGAATGAACATTTGAAAATCCACTGATGTAAGTTTCTGGATTAGAAGATTAAAGAAAATCAACATGTTTATTTCAATGGATTTAAAAGAATATTATTAGATTATGTTCAATAACAGTGCATGATCAATTGAAAAGAATCTTAAATAGAATGACACAAGTAATTTCCTTAGTTTATAAAAACTTATAATAAGAATTATATTTAATAGTAAATTTTAAGAGCTTTTCCTTTGAAATGAGAAGCAAGTAAAGTATTTTCGCCATATCTCCTCAATTCAACATTCAGTGCATAAATAAACAAGCCAAAATTAAGTTGACATGATTGGAAAAAAAGAAAAAACGAAACAAGATAGTTAGCTTTTGCAAAGTGAGGACTAGTTTATGTACATAGACAACCTGGTAAGATCTACAGTCAGATAATTAGAATTGTAAGGTTGTTGGCTGGACTAGTCAGGATAGCAAGAATACAATATAGTAATTAAGAAATAAACACAACCTCTGGTTTGATTCATGCACACATTTATTCTTGCATATACCGCGTCTGATCTTGGCACGAGAAACTCTCCATAGTGTGTCCTACATGCTGTGATTCAGTGATCCAGGCTGATGCAAGCTCATGACACTGCTAAACTCCACACCAGGCCTCTGCATTTCCCAAGCAGGGTAGGCAATTGCCTTAGTCCCTCTGTGCTGCTATAACAGAATACCACAGACTGAATAGATTACAAAAAAGAGAAATTTATTTTCTCACAGTTCTGGAGGCTGAAAACTTCAGTATAAAGGTGCAAACATTAGTGTCTGGTGAGGGCTCGTTCCATCGATGGCATCCTCTCACAGTGACATCCTCCCATGGCGGAAGACACAAGTGCAAAAAGGGGTGAACTCTTGCTGAAACTTCTTTTTTATCAATCCATTCCTGAGCACTGAGCACCGTGACTTCATCACTTCTCAAAAGGCCCCCCCCTCTTAATTGCATCACAATGGAGATTAAGTTTCAACATGAATTTTGTAGAGGGTGCATTCAACCCATAACAGCAATTATGTTCACACATTAATATAAAAACAAAGATCTGTCTTTATAAAATGTTATACATTTATTTTGCCTTCCATATTCCCAGATCCTAGAGTTAAAATCATTGTGAAGAAGTTTTTGAGCTTCTATTATGTGGCTGCAATATTTACAAACCTCCAAATATTTCAAAGCCACTGTTTTGGTATTGATTAAATGAGAATAAAATGTGTTACGAGCGCACCTCAATTGCCCTGTCATATAGTATTTTATCCCATTTTTATCTCTCTCTTCCTCATAAAGCTTTTAGAGCAATAAAACAGTAAAATATATGCAGGAATAATTTTTGTGTTATAAAGATATACACAGATGTAATAGAAGGATGTGCAAGATACATTCCTAAGAATGTCAGAAATACGAACATCTATGATTGAATTCATGATTCCCCAGTATTAACAAAATTGTAGTGGAGAAAAAATTATAGACAATGTATAGGTTTAAATAGATAATAATAAATTCTCCTGTTTTGAGAGCCCCTCCAACTAATTAGGGGTTCCACTACCAAAGTAGCTGGCAACGCTGCCTTAAGAAAATATAAAGAGAATTGGATGTGAGTGTTTACAGTGTGCCTCTCACAGGACATTATTTTACCTGGTGGGCGACCTAATGCCTAGTTGTTTGACCCATGACCAGGGGGCTTCTCACACGGGAAACTTGCTTATACTGGCAGATGCCCTTGTGGCTCTTGTCTGATCCATGCCCAGTTTATACCTACCTCACCATCACTCTGGTTCCAGGACCTACAGATGTCCCTAATTTTTCAGATGGAAGGTACAAATTCAGTACACTACCACTATAAAAGTGCAATGACTTTTACTTACATATCCTGAGCAGGGAGGGCACGAGGAGTTCAGAGGACAATTCTCCATTCCCAGGTCCCAGGAAGCAGGAATGGAGGATCAGGCGGACAGAGACAGAACATTTTGGCAATCAGCAGTATGCATGAGGAAATAGGGTGTGGGACACTTTAAGTTCACAGACAAGTGCCTGAATGTCTGTTTAAAAGAAGAGGAACCAGTCATCGAGATGAGAAAAATGCTGCTAAGTTCTTATCTCTAGCCACCGGCTTGAACCATTTGGATGTGGTATAGAACTGGAAACTATGTCAAGGATGACTGAGCCCTGCTTCTGGTGTTAGAAAGTTAAACCTACGCTCAAAATGGAGGTGAAGCCAACATAAAATTATAAAAATACACCACATCCCTCACTGCCACTGCAGGAAAAAAAAAAAAAAAAAAAATCCCAGAATGGTATAGATGGACAAATAAGCCAATACTTATTTCAAAAGTTTAAGAGAAGAAAGATTTGATACACATAGGTCATTGGAGCTAAGCCTTGCAGGATGTGCAGCTTTAAACAAAGATAGATAAAAATGAGAGCCAATGAATTCCAGTCATAAGGAAAGAATGGAAATCAGCATGGAAATTTAAGAAGGCTACATGGATCATACTGACCAGTTCAGTGTGAGTGAGAAATGAGATTCATAAGAGGAAATAGTGGGATAAAGAACTTGGAATGGTGGTGAGAAGACAGGCCAGGGGTGAGGTCATGGAGGTCTTTAGTTATATTCAGTAGAAAATGTGTAATCATACAAATTCTCTGCCAGCATTTAGAGGCAAAAGAAAACAGGGCAGGGGTTAGAATGTTGTCCAAGAAAAGAACAAAAGAAGAATGATTTGTGAGAGATGCAATTTGCAATTTAATTGTCCGAACTTGGTCAGGGATAATATGTGTCTGGGCAAACAGTGCCTGAGAGAATGGGAACACTATTTATCTAAATGGTGTTGTAATACCAATGAGTGGAATCATATTGCTGATAATTTTTTATATCACATGCTTTACGCAAACTTTATTGAAATATTTAAAAAGAGCTTATTTTTAGTTTGAGGAGCAAGTAGACTAGCAACCTATCAACTAAACATGTGCAACTTGAACTCAGTAGAGAGGTCAAAGTGAGGAAGGAATACAGATTAGTGACCAAACTTATGGACGTGATATCTGAAATCATGGGAGTGTCTCACCATTCCAAAATAATATGCTGTAGAAAATTGAAAAATAGAGCTCCCGATTTTATTTAGCTCCACCAAAATTAAAGGAAAATAATTATATACTTTAAATAGCATTTATTAATTACAACTGTATGTAAGGTGCTATGAATGTATTAAAGATATAGGGCTTAAAACAAAATTTACTCTCATGTAACATAATTAAATAAAACATAGATTAGTAAAAGAAATATAATCTATTATTTTTCAGCCTTGAATTGTGTTGGGTATTTGGGCTGATTTCTCATAAATCATATGTCACTAAATAGCCTTTCAAATGACCTTATCTAAATTTGGTGTATAAAGGGAAAAAGACTTATTGAAACTGACATAGGCAATGCCAAAATATGGATTCATGTATCATTTAAGAACCTATGCTGTTTTTTGTTTTTTTTTAACTTCATGAAACAAGAGAGGTTAAGAAATAGGATGGTAAAGGAAATGTCTTTATGATTAAGAAGTCATTAGAAACCTTAGAGGACCTGGTTGTATAGACTGTTACAAGAGGCAGACATAACTCTCAGTGATTAATGAATTAGCCTGAGGAAGAGAAAGCCAAAAATGACATAATATTCTGAGGAAATACAGCCAAGAATATGATCTTCAGAGAAGTAGCAGAATCATTGGAAGATGCTTTAAGAATAAGTGCAATTAACATGTTTGCAGGCAAAATGAAAATAGGAAGGACATAAATGATTTGGAGAGAATTTCATAATTGATTTAATAAGACCCCTAAGAATGAATAAGGGCATCAAGTCCAGGGTCTAATGCAAGAGACACATCAAATGATGAAAATAATGAGAGAAAAATACAAACACTGATTATATGGATACAACACAGTGATTAGCAAGGAGAAACGCTGGTAAAATTATAACAATAGAAAACAGTGACACCCTTTAAAAATGTCCTTGAAGTGAAGATTCTCGACTTGCATTACTTCGCTTTTAAAAGTCAAAGACTCTTTTAAAAACATGGGCTGTTTAGGCCGTGGCTCACGCCTGTAACCCCAGCCCTCCAGGAGGCTAAACTGGGGGGATCACGAGGTCAGGAGATCAAGACCATCCTGGCTAACACGGTGAAACCCCGTCTCTACTAAAAATACAAAAAATTAGTCGGGCGTGGTGGCAGCCTCTGTAGTCTCAGCTAGTGGGGAGGCTGAGGCAGGAGAATGGCGGGAACCTGGGAGGCAGAGCTTGCAGTGAGCCGAGATCGCGCCACTGCACTCCAGCCTGGGCGACAGAGCGAGACTCTTGTCTCAAATAAATAAATATGAATAAATAAATAAATAAATAAATAAAATAAAAAAATAAAAACATGGGCTATTTGGATATTTGTTTTCTCTTAAAGCTGGAATTTAATTGTTATTGTGCTAACACTACGTTGTGGTCCTTACATCAATTGCATATACACCCAGACACACATCTACAGTGCCTATGTAAAATAAAATTATAAAAATATTAATAATGTAGACAAATGTACAATTGTATGTGTATGTAACTTTGTTAGGTATATGTTGCTTTTGGAAAGAACAAAAGTATTAAAATACAGTGAGAGTTTAATAAACATATGGAATTTAATTTATACTCTTTAGCAATACAGCAATAAATCTCTCCAGTCATAGTAATTCTCGCTGTTTCAATAACATAACGTCTAAGTTCAGATATGTGCATGTATAATCTTTAACTTACTCTATACTCAATTTCTAGGATTCTCTAGAAATGTGACGTACCTCTCTAGAATACCTGCTTTATCTTGAAAGCTCTCTGCTTCATTAAAATTTTTCAAATATATATTCATATACATATTACTATAAGTATGTGTAGACACATATAATTATATGTATATATGTACTTTATGCATATATATATGTACTTTATTCTGATAAAAACACATATCTCTCTTAAATCAACTTTAATTTTACTCAACTTTTTTAGTGGTTGAATATTTTTTATTTTTGAATAATTTCGTCATCTTAGCTTCCTTGGGGAAGTGTGTATGCCCTGAGTACGGAAGAGATTCAAAGGAAATAGTAGTTTCCATGGGAAAGAATAGACTTCACACCCTGATATAATAAATTAGACCTGGGTTGAGCACGGCAGATCATTTTGGCTTTCTGAGTTCAGCTTCTCATATGTAAAATAAGGGTATGAACTTTTATCTTGTAACCTAATGCAGCTGACCCTTGAGTAATATGGAGGTTGAGGGGCCAACTCCCATGCAGTAAAACATCTGCATATGACTTTTGACTCCAAAATCTTAACTACTAATAGCTTACTGTACACTGGAAGACTTACTGATAGCATAAAATCAATTAACACATATTTTGTAGGTGATATGTATTATATATTACATTCTTACAATGAAGTAAGTGAGAGAAAAGAAAATGTTATTAAGAGAATTATAAGGAAGCAAAAATATACTTACTGTTCATTAAGTGGAAGTAGACCATCATAAAGACCTTCATCTTCATGTCTTCACCTTGAGGAGGCTGAGGAGGAGGAGGAAGAAAGGTTTCTCTTGCTGTCTCCCAGGTGGCAGATGCTGGAAAGGTGGACAAGGTAGAAGGGTAGACATGTGTATAAGTAGACTTGTGTAGGTCAAACTCGTTCAAGGACCAACTGTATATAAAAAATTCACACAGAAATGCAACATTGTTAATAAAATATATTGTAATTACATCATTGCATATTGTAATTACATCATTGCATATCGCTATTTTTATTTCTTCATAATTAGAGAGCAAGGTCTTTCTAGACCTTTCAGTATTTTTTTGCCCTTGTTAATAACTGATCATACGTTAGTAAAATCATATTGATTTTTTCCAAGTCAATAACATTATAATATTAACATACCAAAACTGTAAATGATGTAGCATTTGGATGTATACACTAATCACTTTTATATAAAGATAAAAATAATTTTATTGGCCCAGCGCTGTGACTCACACTTTTAATCCCAGCACTTTAGGAGGCCGAGGCAGGTGGGTCACCCGAGGTCAAGAGTTCGAGACCAATCTGACCAGCATAGTGAAAGCCCGTCTCTACTAAAAATATGAAAAAAATTAGTCAGGCGTGAAGGCACGCGCCTGTAATCCCAGCTAGTCAGGAGACTGAGGCAGGAGAATCGCTTGCACCCAGGAGGCAGAGGTTGCAGTAAGCCGAGATCGTGCCATTGCACTCCAGTGTGGGCAAGAAGAGCAAACCTACGTCTCAATAATAATAATAACAATAATAATAACAACAATAATGTACGAAGTATTTGGTGTTAAAATATGATTGAAGCTGTTGAATATTAAAATTTGACATTTGCATGCTAGTTATTGCTACATATGAACGTGTGGAGATGCCAAATTTGTGATTTAAAATATATTTCAAATTACGCAGAGATACATTTCTCCATCTGAGTTTGAAATCACCACAGTGTTGCACAACTGTTGGAATGCTGACACCAAGTGCTGCACAAACTTCCTGAGCATCACCTCTTATCTTTAAAATGTGGAGCATAGGCCGGGTGCTGTGGTACAGGCCTGTAATCCCAACACTTTGGGAGGCTGAAGCAGGCGAATCACGAAGTTAGGAGTTTGAGAACAGCCTAACCAACATGATGAAACTCCTTCTCTACTAAAAATACAAAAATTAGCTGGGCATGCTGGCGCGTGCCTATCATCCCAGCTACTTGGGAGGCTGAAGCAAGAGAATTGCTTGAACCTGGGAGGCAGAGGGTGCAGTGAGCCGAGATCACACCACTGCGCCGTTGCACTCCAGCCTGCGGGACAGAGCAAGACTCCATCTCGAAAAACAAAACTAAACTAAACTAAAAAAACGTGAAGCATAGTAATTTTCTTTCCACAAAATGAGCTTTAAGTGAGATGTTGACCATGAATAATTTAGAATGCAACCTTATATGTAGTATTTCCTCAATAAATATAAGCTCCTTTAAATTTAAAATGTTACTTCCTTGAGATGCTAAAAACTTTGACTATTCTCTTTAGAAGAGGGAAAACTGACTCAAATAAAATTTTAATTTATTACTTTTCAAAGTTAAATATTATATGATGCATTTCCCAACCAAATTCTTATTGGCCAGAATCATACTATTTTTGTGAAAATGGAGGTATGAACATATCTAATGTTTAAGCAAAGAATCTTTAATATCTTTTTAAAATAAAATTATTCTTTAAATCATATTCTAACAATGTCCATTAAAAGTAGAAAAGGATCTCTTTTTACTAAATTGTTAGATTAACCCATAAGAAATTATTTCTGAAGATCAGAATGGTTGAATATCACACTTCATACAGCTCAACCTAATTAGTGCTCATTCTCTAAATCCCAATAATGAGTAAATGTGTCAGATAAGTCAAAATGTGAGTTACTGTTTTAACTACGCCGCTTGTAGATAAAAAATAAAGCCATGCCTCTTGAAAATGTTTAATCCCAAATAAAATCTTGTTATACAATAAACAGGAAGCCTTACTTTAACTTATTTACAAGGTTAAATTATGTGCAAGGTTTCTTTAATCAGAAATTTTTTAACATTTTAGTTATGATGTATTGACTGTATTTAGCTATGAATTGGAATGTATTCACTTTTACATTTTTGTAGATTTACTTTTACACTTGTAAATATGTGTTTTACTAGGTATAAACATGTACAATTTTCTTACTATGCAAAGTAATTAATGTTGCCTTTAAAAGAAATACTTTTTCTTGGTACTGTTTGATTTCTACCTCATATTCCTCACCACTCATCCACTAATCAAACTATAGCAGCAATATTATTACAGCTATTAAGTAACATATTGGAGATTTAGAATGTGTCAGGAAACCTCACTTATGTTACCCACTCACATTCATATAATGCTCAAAATTACCCTTTGCATCTGTACTGACATGTCCTGTTTTTCCACTATTAATCACAGATGAACTGTTTGTTTCTAAGCAAGGCGTGTGCCTCTGTTGTGTAGTAGATCCCATCATTTATTATCTAACCAAGGACACTACAAAAGTAATTCTTCCTCTCCCCAGCATTTCCCCAGAATATAAACAAGCAGATACTTCTCTCTCATAAGTTACTGGACTATTTATTTTCTCCTCTTCGTAGAGGTGCCATGTTTCTTGGAAGAGTCATCTTGAAAATAATGTCCATAAATTTCTTTCCTAGATTCTTCCTTTTATGTCGTTTTTATTTATAAAAGTATAACTATTATTCAGAACAGGATACAAATTGTAGGTGTATTGCTTGGTAAATTATCACAAAGTGAGATCGACAATGGGTAATATTAGAAGCACTCAAGATGTTTTCATAGCGCCTCCTCCCAGTTGGTGCCCTCTTGCATTATTCCTCATTTTTGCTTATTAAGAATAATATTACTGGCCAAGCACTGTGGCTCACGCCTGTAATCCCAGCACTGGGAGGCCTAGGTGGGCGGATTACCTGAAGTCGGGAGCTCAAGACCAACCTGACCAACGTGGGGAAACCCAGTCTCTATTAAAAGTACAAAAAAAAAAAAAAAATTGTGTGGCGGCGCATGCCTGTCATACCGGCTAGTCGGGCGGCTGAGGCAGGAGAACCGCTTGACCCAGGGAGGCGGAGGTTGCCGTGAGCTGAGATGGCACCACTGCACTCCAGCCTGGCAACAGAGCGAGACTCCGTCTAAAATAATAATAATAATAATAATAATAAACAAGAAGAAGCATACTATGTATATTCTTGCATGCTTGTACTGAGGCATTAAAATAAAATTGATTGAATTTTAATTTAATTTTAAAATACACACATTTTAAGTACAAAAACATCATTTCAAACCTTAAACTCAGTGCACTCTCGGTTCCCACCTACCCTTCTCTAGAGGATGTTCTTAAAACATGCTAGTGTCAGAGAGAAGATAAAAGGTGCCTCTTGATGGTCTTTGTGCTAGTATTCAACCAGGTGTACTTCATTCACCCTGTATGTGTGTATTCTCTACCTTAGATGCGATACTCGAGGTCTCCATTCACTGTAGTCTTTTTTCATACACCAGACACCTACTCATATGTAACTTCTCTGAGGACATGTTTGAACTATCGGAGTTCTGGAGCTTCTTGGCTGCTTCTGCCTCCCCAAGTTCGACGTGTTTTTCTCTGGACCACTTGAGTAAATATTCTCATTATCGTCCTTCTTCTTCTTTTTTTTTTTTTTTTTTTTTTAGACGGAGTTTCGTTCTTGTCACCCAGGCTGGAGTGCAATGGCACGATCTCAGCTCACTGCAACCTCCGCCTCCCAAGTTCAAGCAATTCTCCTTCCTCAGCATCCCAAGTAACTGGAATTGCAGGCATGTGCCACCACGTCTTGCTAATTTTGTATTTTTAGTAGAGACGGGGTTTCTCCATGTTGGTCAGGCTGGTCTTGAACTTCCGACCTCAGGTGACCCACCCATCTCAGCCTCCCAAAGTGCTGGGATGACAGGCACGTGCCATCGCAACGGGCAGTCTTTCTTTTTCCTAATCCAGCGCTTAAGCAGGACAGGAGTAGGATGCTGGATACCAAATGCTTCTAAGACACTGAACAATTTCAAAGGCTATTCTCTGGAAGACAACGAATAAGAGCCTCTACTGTGGGATTTACCCAAAGTTTCCTGGATATTTCTGAAAACACCCCATCACCTAAAAGCAGAGTTTTGATAGAAATCTGTGTGTGCTGGTGTGTGTGTTTGCAGGAGGGAATGATACGGAGCAGTCAATACATTTATCCCCCAACTTTACTCCTTTGTCCTTTTCTGATACACCCATTACCAAAAGTCCTTTTAATGCCTATTTCTGTCTAGTGGTAATCTATTCTTTTCTTCCTCATTTTAGTTTCATGACTTTATGAAATTGGCAAATGGTGGCAGGGGTAAAAGTCTGTTATTTAGGAAGAAAACTATAGGCAAATCTTTTTTGTTTTTCTTAAATTCCTTGTACATCCTTAATAAGGATTAGTAAGTGCTTATATGAGAGAAGTAAAAATAATATACGAATGTCTAAGATGGTTACCTGAACACACTACTGGAAAAATAGTTTAGTTTCCTACGTAAAAAGTGCAAGAGTGATCTTTTTTTCTTATCCAATGAGTTCAGCTGCCTCTGAGTCAATTTCATTAATAAAATTTTTTAGAAATTTGGAATTATACACGACCAAGTAAATTAGAAGTATACATTTCATGTTTGTTGAACTTTGCACAAAATAGAATTTATACAATTCCACTTAAACATGTTCATAATTATCTATTATTTAGTTTTTTATAGAAAAACCAAATCAGATGTCTATTGATTTTTAAATTCTCATTTTCTTCTCAAAGAGTAAGCAATTGAATTTAAATGTTCAATGATAGCAAATCTGATACTGTATCATTATGACAACAGCAAAAATAATCTCATTGAGAGATGTTAATGAAATTTCATGTATATTTAATTTCATTACAATTCTTTCATTGGTCAGCATATTTTAATGGAGTTTTGTTAGCTTTTTCACATTCATGTGTGAGAGCAAAAAATAGGCTAACATGCTCTAATAAGAGTCTGCATATCTTTCAAAAATTAATTTTTGAACATTGTTATTGGTTAAATTGAAAGAGGTAGATGAAAATTAGGATAAATATTTCACTTGACATCTTAGTCTATCTCTGTGTAACAGAGTTATTTTTTACTTTACAGCATGACTGAGCAGTTCTCTGATTATTCTTCTGTTGGTAAGCCTAGACAATTGCTCTTGAAGCTTGTCTATGATAAAAAGAAGTCATAACGATTTATAGTATACTGTTTAAAGTTCAAAATTGCCCTGCTTGTAAACCTGGGAAAAACATACTTGCAGGTACCTTACATCTAACTTGTTGGTGATACAACTAATTGGAGATATGATTTGACTACATGACTAGGGATATAAAAATCCTAACTGGACACTTGGGTCGATCTCTCCTAATCAGGTTTCTTTACATATGTATTGGTAATTTTCCAGGGACAAAGAGAATTCTGAATAACCAAAGAATGGATCCTGGTGAGCTGTTCCTAGGAGATTTGCTGATGCCCAGGGCTTATCTGTGCCTTCTTTCTCTGGCAGTACTGTATACTTTGCCTCAACAATGTCCTTCATAAGCATGCTCTGTGAAGTCTAATGAGTCATTTCATTATCCATCTATCCAATGCCACTACCAGGTATATGCACATTGTACAGCTTCTTCTTAGTTCTATTGGTAGTCACCTGTGCAATCTTGACAATATGCTCATACCTCAGTTTATCAAACAATATCCAGGATGATTGCTTTATTGAATTTGCCTTACTTAATATACCTCTTCTTTACCAAATATTTTATATATTTTTGTTAGTTTCACGTTTCTTAATCCATTAATTTTAGATAATGTCTCAATGCCACTATGTAAGAAAAGAAAATACGTGCTTCAGCCCTCTCTCATCTATTTCTAAGTAGTTTCATCTTCCAACTTCCAGCAACTATAATTTGATTTTCCAATTCTATAACATGTTTAGAAACTATAAGTTTCTTTAAGTTTCTGTCAGTTTCAAAACTTGTGTTAGGTTTTCAAAGTCTACAACACGTTTAGAAACTATAAGTTTTGATGAGTTGTATAAGGATAATTTTTTTTATTTTCATTTTTTGTCTACTAACAGGGAGGCAGCTACTCTGTACCTCTTTAGGGTGTTTGATATAATAGGGTCCATCTTTTGATTTTAAACTATAAAATCTCAGCTCTTCTAACCCTGGGAATTGTGAATCCATACCTCTAAAATTAACTTGAAAATCTCTCATGAAGTGTACAAGAAACTATAACTCGAAGTAGAACTAATTGTTCTCAGGGAGATAAGAAAAGTTTTACATTATTGTGTAATTTCGTGTGAAATTTTATCCAGACTGTTTTCTCTTTCTCAGTACTCGCATTCATATAATCTGATCCATACTCAATAATAAATTGGGTCTTTCGTTTCTTAACAGAGTGGAGGTCTCTTTGTGTGGTAGGATTTTTTATTCTCTCATTGTTGCCTGTTTGTTGGTTCTAAAATTAAACTCCAATGTAGAGTGCTTGCAAATTTATGATTGTATAATTTTGTCCACCAAGAAGATTGATAGGAAAGAATGGATGATCTATATTAAAGTCATGAAGCTTGTCCTATTTGAATAAGAATGTTAGACACCAATGTAAAATGGTATCCTTTTATATAGCACAGAAATAATTTTCAAAATGTATGTCACAAATTATACCATAATTAAAACATGATTTCTTTTGATAGATTGTTTTACCTAGAGTAGGCAATACTTTTTGCACTTTTATGAAAGATACATATTACTTCATTTTATTAATAAATACACCAAGCACCTTCTGCCATATTACATGTTAAAATGAATCTTACTTATATTTGGATGCATCCATCTCAGTGCCCTGAATTTCCTTTCCAATGCAGATTGGTCACTTTTTAGGCCTGCTACATGTTGCAGAATGCTGGATTCCCCAAATATCAACAACATAACCTGTTTCTAAGAGAAAGCTGACCAAGGTAAAGGACAGCACTATTTCTATGAAGCTTGGGCAATGTCTTAAAGTAGGGAAGAGATATTAGAATTTATTGAAAATTGGAGGTTTAGTTTAAGGCAAGAATTTCAATGTTGATGGGCTTGATTAAGATTGGGTTAAGAATAATACATGATACAATAGTCTTAGATTAGTGAAAAACAAGATGAAGATTTTGAAGCAGAGAATTTAATGAATCTCAGGTCACACACTGTTAATTTTTATTGAATTGAAGAGCTGAGAGGTCTTCAGGAAGTTTCATAATGAACAATTAAACAATTTGCTTGGACTACAAACACTTGAGAAAGTACAGTAATGTTATTGAAGACAGTGGAATAGCAAAATCATGCTATTTTAGTGTTATGGGCTGAAATATGTCCCTCCAAAATGTATGTATTGAAATTCTAACCACTAATATTTTAGAATGTGACTATATTTGAACATAGGGTCTTGAAAGAGGTAATTAGGATAAAATAAAGTCATAGGTATGGGCCTTAAAACAATCTCACTGGTATTCTCATAAGAGGGAGAAATTTGGACATGGATATGCATATTCACAAAGGAGCAACCATACTAATGCCAAGGGAGAAGATGGTCATCTATGAATCAAGGAGAGAAGCCACAAAATGAAACTAATCATGCCAGCACCTTGATTTCAGTCTCCCAGCTTCAAGAATTTCTGAGTAAATATTGACCTTGTCTACCTACTTTGAGATTCTGTTGTTTAAGTCATTCAATCCATGGTATTTTTTACAGAAGCCCTAGCAAATTAACATATGCAGGTAAATGGTGGATTGGTAGTTTTGGTCCCTCTGTATTCAGGTTAAATGTGGGGGTGGGCATTTTGATTCAAAACATATATTTTCTTTTTAGCATACTCCTGATTTTAGTTCACTGTTTATGCATACCTATGTATTAGTTTTAATTTTTATGTTGGTAATATATATTTTTCGAATATTTTCATATATTTGCTTAATGTTTAGTTTTTTCTGACCTTATATTTGATTGGCATTTTACTGAGTATCAAATTTATGTTCTATTTTACTTCCTCTTAAATATTATTCAGTTGTTTTCTAGCACTTTGTTACTGAAAAAAATTAATGTTACTTTAATACGAACTATAAATGTAACATATACACATTTTTTCTGTCTTACATTCTAAAAATCTTTAACGAATGATTATTAATACCTAGTGATTATTAGTTATCTACATAATTATAGACATTGTTTGTCTTTATGTTAGTCAATGCAGGCTGCTATTGTGTTTTATTTATATTTATTTATTTATTTTAATTTATTTTTTGAGATGGAGTTTCACTCTGTCGCACAGGCTGGAGTGCAGAGGCCCAATCTTGGCTCATTGCAACCTCTGTCTCCCGGGTTCAAGCAATTCTCTGCCTCAGCCTCCCAAGTAGCTGGAATTACAGGTACCTGCCAGCACAACTAGTCAGTTTTTGTATTTTTAGTAAAGACAGGGTTTCACCATCTTGGACAGGCTGATCTTAAACTTCTGACCTTGTAATCCACCCTTCTCAGCCTCCCAAAGTTCTGGTATTACAGGCATGAGTCACTGCACCCGGCCTCAGGCTGCTGTTTTAAAAACTAGCATAGACTAGATGGCTTGTGAAAAAAAGGTATTTATTTCTTATGGTCCCGGAGGCTAGCAAGACCAAGATCTAGGCATCCACAGATTCAGTGTGGACCTGCTTCTTGATTCACAGATGGCCTTTTTTTTCTTTCTTTTTGTTTTTGCTATGTCCTTACACGAAAGGAGGGGGCAAAGGAGTTCTCTGGGATTCCTTTTATAAAGGCTCTTATCCCATTTGTAAGAGTTGTCCTCATGACCTAATCACTTCTCAAAGGCCTTACCTCCTAGAGTCCTCTCGCTGGGGGTTAAGATTTCAGTAAGTGAATTCTGGGGGACACAAACATTCAGTGTTTAATATTGTTCCTAACTGTGGCTGCACACTAAAATAAGGCATCAGAGCAACTTTTAATAGATAGTAGGACCAGATGCCAGACCAACCAGATAAGATTCTATGAGGGAGGGTCCTCTCAACCTCATTCTAAGTATTCTCTAAATGATTACAGCATTATTGGGAATATACATACATTTCTCTTTATATAGGAATGCCATGTTTACCATCTTGACTACTAGAATCAACTTAAAATTAGCAAAGTGCAGATGATAGATTTAGTTTTGCTCAGTTGAAACTATGCTAGGAATTCTTGTGTTTTCTAGGCAGATAATTCCACTTTTGTAGATCCCTATTCTAGAAGTCAGTGTTGAAGTGACAATAATTCTATGCAACAAGTGGAAGAAGTTATTAATAAAAGCTAATGTAGCAGGACTAGCCACAGACAAAACCCCTTAGACACCAGGTTAAAGAAGGAAGAGGCTTTATTCGGCCAGGAGCCTTGGCAGACTTGTGTCTCAAGAACCAAGCTCTCCAGAGAAAGAGTTCCTGGCCCTTTTAAAGGCTTACAACCCTAAGGGGTCCACGTGAAAGGGTCATAATAGATTGAGCAAGCATGGGGTATGTGACTATGTCCACATACGTTAGCAGTGGGGGTAAGCAATGCAAGTATTTCTGCATACCATTATCTGTGATCTATAGATAGCACAAGCAATTAGGGTGGGGGTTAATCTTTAACGTACAGGCCCTGCCAATCGCACTGACCAGTCTGTTATTTGTCAGCTTTCACTTGCTCCTTCTCTTTGGAGACAGGGGACAGTAAGAGAAATGGCCTCTCTCCTCAATAACAAAGAATAATTAACAAAAATTTCAACTGTTGGCATAACCTTCTGTTAATACTCTGCTAATGCCTTCCTCTGCTATTCAACTCCACATGTCCTTCCTCTGTATTCCCAGCTTTGAGCTTCTTGAGGCTGCTACTGGGGAGAAGAGTGCTTCTGCAACCATTTCCTGTGTGTATATTGGACCATGACTCCCTTCACTATCTTTGATGGAGTCTTAACTTTCCATCTGCCTCTGATTTCCCAAACATGTGTTAAAATCTCTGAGCCACCAATTATTTTCTTTCTTGCTACCTCTGTATATTATGTTACTTTTTTTTTTCCTTAAGTAGTCATCAGAGGGAAAAAAGAGAAATATATTTGATATGTAACAGATATTAATGCCTTTCACATTATGCCCCTTTTCAATTGTCTCAGAGCACAAGGCTGTAGATAAAAGCTGTTAGGATGGAATAAAATAAAACCATACTTACATTGTGTTTACGGAAAATATCTGTTTCTATGCTTGTTTTTGAAATTTAGTATTGAAGGTTTTTTTTTTGGATGAAAAAAAAGGTTCAAACATTTCAATCTATTGGCCTCCAAGGTACGACTTTGGTGTTTTCCCATTCCATTTATTTTAATAAAAAATACCATATAACTGGGTTGAATTCACTCTAATTGTCACCATATCTTTACTGCTGAGGGATTTCTTATCCTGTGATTTCATCTTCTATCTGTTCATGAATAATTTTCAAAAACGAAGCTCTCATATTCAGACAGCTTTCTTTCAGTGTAACACCTCATCACCTGCACTGCAGGATACCCCAGATGCATGTCTCACACATCACGTTGGGTGTATCAAAGACAGAATGTTTACATTTATCTCAAATGCCTCAATGTTCTGTTTTAGGTCATTCTGTTTAGGGTCATTAGGAAAATCTGCAAAATTGCTGTATCTGGGATTTTATTAAATTAAGATATCTCTTTTAATCTTAGTTTTTTTGGGGGAGTATATAAATTTTGTTGGAACCAAACTTGGGACACAAACTTTCCATGGGAAAAATATGACTAGGAAAACCATGGGGCTTCAAAAGAAAAATAGATTGTTACATTTTGAGGACAAAATAATACAGAACTATGTTTAATTATATATGGCTTAAATATGCTTTCAAAATGTTAACTTCTGATGTATCACAGAAAAGTTGAAATAAGCATTTGAGTTGCTGGGGACATCGTCACCTTTCCAGTGAGATCACCTTTCTGGCCTCTAGGGACAGAAACAGAAGCTGTTATTCCAATGTTTAATCACTAGAACATGTACTGAGATGACACTTGTGTGGCACTTCTATGATTTAACAGCAGTAAAGTTAGTAATGTCAGTGCAAATGCTGGAAAAGATCGAAGAAGCAGACCCCTCACAGAAATATTCAAACTTCATGCAAAACCTGTTAGAAGCAACTTTGTCAGAATTCTAGGAAACAGTGAAAGGTTCATAGCAGCAAAATAAATGCTGAATTAAGAAAAAGACACTTAAAAATGATAGAAATACTTTTTGACATTTTCACTTGTCCTTGCCACACTCCCCTACTCAGCTCAGGGGTGTCTTGAAGATGGCAGCCTTTGTTTCTAGTGGAATCCCTGGTTCCAGAAGAGGCAAAGAATTGCATTTTCCTGCTCTAAATTGCCTGGGGGCTTCCCGAAGTTTTGAGGCAAGGAACTTGTCTTTGTTTAGCATAACTGGGAACTGGGTCCGAAAATCTATGGAGTTGACTAATAAACATTGTAAGGCAAGTGCAAAACCCACAGCCGCCTGGGGCAAAAGATTACACTTGAAGCAAACAATAGAGTCCTAGAAGCCTAGGAGGGAAAACAGGGGAGAGAATTTCATTGGGAAATTAGGACATTCAAAAGTTTCTGAGTCTACCTGGGATTTAGAAAATCACATGCATGCCCAGGGTAACACTCATGCTAAGAAAAGGCCTGTGAATACCCAAAATGTTCCCCTTTGGTTAAACTCCATGCACAGTGCAAACAGGATGTGCAGGCTAAGGCAGAGTTTTAAGTGGCCTGGCTGAGTATTGAAGGATTGCCTCATCATAAAGCCAGTTGATAAAGATTGGGGAAGGTTTTGGATTTTTGCTTTCCTATCTTCTCTCTGTCTGTCTAGGGTCTCTCTCTCTCCCTCTGCCCCGACAGTCTAGGAAATAACTGCCAAAACACTAGCTAGACAAAAATGAAAGGAAAAGCTATGTCAGTGATCAAACATTACAAAAATTACAGGTCAACAGTTTAACAACGAAAAGACGACCAAATTAAGTGGGCAAAGGGTATATACAGACATTTCTCCAAAGAACTTATGCAAAGAACCAAGAAGCAGAAAGCCCTTGACATGATGCTCAACATCATTAGTCATTAAGGAAATGCAAATCGAAATCACAATTGAGATAGCACTTGTCACCAACTAGGATGGCTTTTTAAAAAATTTAACTTATGGCTGGGTGCGGTGGCTCACATCTGCAATCCCAGCAATTTGGGAGGCTGAGGTGGGTAGATTACGAGGTCAGGGAATCAAGACCATCTTGGCTAACATGGTGAAACACAGTCTCTACTAAAAATACAAAAAATAAGCCAGGCGTGGTGGCGGGCGCCTGTAGTCCCAGCTACTTGGGAAGTTGAGGCAGGAGAATGGCATGAACGCATGAGGTGGAGCTTGCAGTGAGCCAAGATCACACCACTGCACTGCAGTGACAGAGCGAGACTCTGTCTCAAAAAAAAAGAAAAATTATATTTTAAGTTCTGGGGTACAAGAGCAGGTTTGTTGTATAGGTAAACTTGTGTCATGGTAACTTGTTATATAGGTAAACTTGTATTTGTTGTACAGATTATTTTATCACCCAGTTATCACACCTAGTGGTCATTATTTTTCCTGATCTTCTTCTGCATTAGTTTGCTAAGGATAATGGCCTCTGGCTCCAACCATGTTCCAGAAAAGGACATGATCTTGTTCTTTTTTTGTGCCTGTATAGTATTCCATAGTGTATATTACCACATTTTATTTGTCCAGTTTACCTCTGATGGACATTTAGGTTGATTCCATGTATTTGTTTTTGTGAATAGTGCTACAATGAACATACACATGCCATGTGTCTGGGAAGGAAGGGAGGGAGGGAGGAAGGAAGGAAGGAAGGAAGGAGGGAAGGAAGGAAAGACAAGTGTTGGCAGTAAATATGTAGAGAAATGAGAACACTTACACATTGTTTGTAGGAATATAAAATGATTCAGCTGCTATGGAAAAGAGTTTGGGAGCACCTCAAAACATAAGCATGGAATTATCATATTATTTTCCAATTATCTTTCTAGAGGTATACCTTCCAATATTGAAAAACTAGTACTCAAACTTTTAAGTTGGTGTACATAAACATTAATAGCAGGACTATTCACAATAGCCAAGGTGGAAATAATCAAATGTTCACAAACGGATAAATAGATATCAAATTATGCTATGTATTTATATATATACAATGGAATATTACTGAGCCATATAAAAAATGGAGTAATGCTATAGTGTAAATATTGGTGTCTGAGGCCATTTTATGTTGCTTATAATCTGTGAATCTGGGTAATTTATAAAGAGAAGGAATTTATTTCTATAGTTATGGAGGCTGAGAAGTTCATCGTCAAGGAGGTGCACTTGGTGAGAGACTTCTTGCTGATGGGGACTCTCTGAAGAGTCCCAAAGCCTCACAGGGTAAGACAGGGCAAGGAGGATGAGCATACTACTCAGATACCTCTTTCTCTTACCATAAAGCCACCAGTCCCTCCTCCGTAATAGCCCATTAATTCTTTAACTCATTAATCCATTAATCCATGAATGAAATCTGCCCTCATGATCCATTCACCCATTGAAGGTCCCTCCTTTCAATACTGCCACATTGGGGATTAAATTTCAATTTGAATTTTGGAGGGGGCAGATATTCAAACCATAGCAGTTGGTGCCGCCACCCCTATCTAATTTACGTGTTAGAACCTAACACCCCATGTAGTAAACCCAATGTGATAGCAATGAGATGGGGCCTCTGAGAATAAGTAAGTCATAAGGACTCTGCTTAGTGCCCTTATAAAAGAAGCTTAAGGGAGCTGCCTGGCACGTTCCATCATGTAAGAATACGGCAAGAAGCCTTCCTCTTTGAAGCACAGCACAAGCCTCACCAGATATTGAATTTGTTGATGCCTTCATCTTGGGCTCCCCAAACTCAACAACTACAAGTAATGAATTTCTGTTGTTTATAAATTCTCTAGTCCAAGGTATTTTGTTAGAGCAGCTAGAACAAACCAAGACAAGAACTGACATAATAATGAGGATGAATCTAAAAAAAAAAAAAAAAAAAATTATACCTAGTCAAAGAAGCCAGACACAAAATGTCACAGATTGTATGATTCCATGTATGAAATATCCGTAATAGGTAAATCCAGAGAGACAGACAGAAAGGAGATTGGTAGTTGACAGAGGCTGGAGGATGGGAGAATGAGGAGTAACTGCTTGACAGGTACAAAATTTCCTTAGGGGATAATAAATATATTTTGGAGTTTAATAGAGGTGAGTGTATATAAGACTGTGAATGTACTGAATGCCATTGATTTGTTCACTTTAAAATGGAGCTTAAAATAGTTAATTTTATGTTATATGTATTTCACCTGAACTAAATTAAACTAAAACAATTTAAACTAAAATTAAACCTAAATTAAACTAAATTAAACCTAAATTAAATTAAACCTAAAGTAAACTAAAACAAAAAAGTAAAAGCTACAAATTTCTTGCTGTCCTCAAAAAAAATATATGATATCCAATTTATATATGAAAATCTGTCAAAGACCAGAGGTGGTTTATGTTATTTTGGAATTGACATAAACTGAAAGAAGGTAAATATTATTTGTAAATTTCAGTGGCCCTGAAAACTTTCTGTAACAAGTTAAGAAATAACAATATGTAATAGTAAATTAATTAATATTTCCTTAAAATCCTAAGTTTCTTTGACTAAATCACATGACTCTCTTATGTGGAAAGGTTTAGAGACATTGTTGTGAATGGTACCAGAATATGCCACCCCAACACCGACCTTTTGCCCTATGAATTATTTTGAGCTAGGACTACTGAGAACCAGCAGACTCAGGAAAAGCTCTAAAAACAGGGCATTAATTTTCCCTTTGTAAAGGAAATTTCTATTTGTAAAGGTCTCTTCTTATCCCGGAAGAGGTGGAAAGTTCTCAGAACATTTTAAGAGTGTGCCTTGGGCCTTGATCACTCACATATGACTCAGAATAAACTTCTTTAAATATTTTACAGAATTTGACTCTTGGTCAACAACATCAGAATAGATTAAATATCCAAAGTTTCTACAAATTGAAATGCCAATTTCAAATTTTTTTCACAAGAACACAAATTGTTGTTAAATTTGATGGCTGTTCATACTCACGGGAATAATCTGAACATAACGCCTTTTCCTGTATTGGCCATGTACCAGAAGGTCTACATTTTTTTTCCGTCTCTCTCCTCAACTTATTTTTCTTAGCAGAAATTTTGATGTGTTAGAATCTACCAGGATTCTTACAGTTAAATAGTAAATAATTTCATTCAAATTAATCAGAGATTTAAAATGAAGTTGGTGAGTAAATATTTGAGAATATTGAATCAATAATATACTATTTTTACACCATTCTTCTTGGTTTTTCCTCTCTCCCTCTCTCCTCTCTTTGAAAGTCATTTAACTGTTACCTGTTGAAAGCCCTGCAGGTGGCTCAGTGTTACCCTCATTATTCAACAGGAGCAAGAAAACTAAAGAAGCTTTTGTTCCTAGGCAGTCAAAACAAGATAGGCCAACAATAGTTACAAAGCTATGAATTCGGTGCTAATTAGAGATTTGGAGGGTTTTTGTGAAGCTGCTATTCTTTAGAAACGCTTCTGTTTCTCCTTTCTCATACATTCTGTCTTTTCTGTCAAGTGAAATGTAGCATCTGTGTATACAGAAAGTTTCTGAGCTAAGTATTTTTCTTTCCAAGATTCGACACCTATGCATTGCAATCAAATCTCTTTTATACCACATTGTATACGCACATAAAGGCAACAGTTTAATAAATTAATTTTTATTGAGCCTCTGTTAGTAAAAACGTATGCAATTAAATGGTATAGTGCATTAAAAATATATGAAGTGGTTTTATACTCTTTTCTGTGCAAAGGTGTTGAAAAAGTAACCATCCAAGGTTAATTACCGGCAGTAGCAGAAGTAGTATTTTTAGTAGGACAATATTTTTGTAAGTAAAACTAAATTATGCTTATACCTTGCTGTGATCTTATTTTATAATATTAAAGTTAAAGGTTACCTTACAAAACACAATTACCAACTTGCAAAAGTAGTTTAAAGGTCTGTTATTACTTTGCCTCATTGAATAAAGTGTTTAAAAAATTGTGTGATAGTGAACAGAATGTATTTAGATTATATTAGTAGATCAATAATAATAATAATTACACTGTTTTTGCCAGGCCTAGCATTTCATAGAAAACTGGGAATAAGCAAAGGTATAGATGGTAGAAGGGAATATAGGACAGAAAAAACACATTTAAAATGCTTCTAATAATTTTCCAATTTTAAAAAGTGTCTAAAATCTCTCTGTATTTCTTTATATTTTTGAAAAATTTTGATGACTAGGAAGTTGCTGTTTTAGCTAAAATATGATAAATCTTCTGAAAACTAAGTCCAGCCAATGTGAAATTTGGCAGGGCCTATTATCTCTGAGCTACTTCTTAGATTAACCTCTGTAGTGTAATGGAGACTGTTAAGACTCCTGGGAGTGACAGCAACCACAGTGACAGGAGAACACCTGGTTATTGGCATTTCATCCTCTATAATAGATGCCCAAACAGGTCCCCAGACACCTGCAGAAATTACTAGGGTGTGTTAGACCATGACAGTTGATAAATTATTACCAGACACAATCTGGAAATGGGCTTCTAAGCTTTACTGTCATCTGAAGGAAAAAATACTATTTGCCTACCGGGAGGAAAACTCAGATAAATATTCTAAATAAAAAATCAAAATATATGCATCAGATAAGCAAGCATTCATTATAGTAAATTCAATAGCTCTTAGCAAAATTCGTCAACATAATAATGTTTAGAAAATGATCAAAAATAACAAAGGCATAATATAATTAATGTATATCAAAAATGACAACTTTACGGAGACTTACAGTTTTTGTGCACAAGGACACAGTACCGTTAACAGTAACTATATAAAATTTTAAACAGAAAATAAAAACAATGGTAGAATATTAGCATTGGTGTCAATTCTACATTTTAATTATGTACAGTACAAAATATGTTAGACTTCCATATATTCATGCTAACCTAGTTGATGCTAATCTAGATCTAACCTAGTTCATGCTAACCTAGACGATCTTCCCAATGTCATAGAGGAAAATTTAGTGACAATAAAGCTTATTGAGTGTCCACTCCGGATACTTACTCAAATATTTCCTAATATGGGTACGTAATCCACATATATGAAAACTCTTCTTTCCTCCCTACTCTTGCTCTCACACTTAACAAAGAACTCTTCCATAACCAAATGTGTGTTGTTTGTTTTTTCCCTCACAACAATTTAATTATCTAATTCTCTGCAGACCCCAGTTGGGTGCCCTGCAATTGAATGAATTCTGACATTCACTGTAATTAGCACAAAACCTACAGGTTAAGGGCTTAGTCTCACAAACCGTCCACACATGTGAAGCCAATCATAAGTCCCAGGTTTTTACTTGTACTTCTGACTTCCTGGCTATAAACTGGGGTTTCCATGACTCCCTTCCTCCAGTTCAGTCATATTCCGAAAGGGTTCATATGACTCAGGGAAGCATTTTACCTATATTACCAGTTTATTATATATTTAAGGATATGATAGAGGTTACAGGTGAACAGCCAGATGAAGAGGGGGACATTGGGTGAGATCCGGAAGTTTCCTGAGTGCAGGAGCTTTTCTCACCACTAACTTGAGGGGTGCCACACTCCCCATATGTGGATATGTTCACGAAACTAGATATTCAAACCCAATAGTTCAGGGATTTTTTTAGTGGAGGCTTCTTCACATAGACTCAGTCACTAGTCCCTCTTCCCTTCCCAAAGGATCAAAAATAGGGCTGAACATTCCAAACTTCTAATAATGACTTGACCCTTCTGATGACCAGCCCCAGAGCAGGAACCCACCATGAATTCACCCAGGGATTTTTATTTTTATTTATTTTTATTTTTTTTGAGATGGAGTCTCACTCTGTCACCCAGGCTGGAGTGCAGTGGCCCGATCTCGGCTCACTGCAAGCTCCGCCTCCCAGGTTCACGCCATTCTCCTGCCTCAGCCTCCCGAGTAGCTGGGACTGCAGGCGCCGCCACCATGCCTGGCTAATTTTTTGTATTTTTAGGAGAGACGGGGTTTCACCGTGTTAGCCAGGATGGTCTCCATTTCCTGACCTCGTGACCTGCCGGCCTCAGCCTCCCAAAGTGCTGGGATTACAGGCGTGAGCCACCGCACCCAGCCACCCAGGGAATTTAAAACTCTTGGAGCTCTGTGTAAGGGAACTGGGTTTAAAGATCAAATATTAGTAAAAATGACACATCTAGTGCCCCCATTTATCAGGACATTACAAAGTTTTTAGAAGCTTTGTGACAGAAATTAGGGGCAGAGACCAAATATTTTTACATTATGTCTCATATCTATATCTATATATATCTTACACCCAAATAGACATTGGTGTCACAAACTATCCTATCTCCAATCTATTTATCTTTTTAAAAATTATTTATTCTCCCACAAGCGGCTTTTCTCCCTGTCTTTTACTCTATTAAAATGGTGCATAAACTTTCAAATCTCATCACTCTGTTGGATATTCACCTCCTCTTGTCATGCTCCCATGCATGCAAAATTAAAAATTATACATTTATATGCCTTTTCTCCTGTCAATCTGTCTCTTGTCACTTTGTTTTTCAGATCCAGCAGGAGAACACAAGAGGTATAGAGGGAAAGTTTTTCCCTCCTACAGGGCCAATACAATATGCTATTGTTAACATTGTAAACTGAGGCATAATAATATTTTAAAGTGTTTATTTGAACAAACAACAATTTATGAATCCAGGAGCTCCAGACCAGAAGTGGTTCAGGGATTCCCTGGAGGAAGCATAAGGTACAGGCTTTTCTAGAGTGAATATGGAAGTAATATAAAGAAAGGGATATGATTTGTCTGTGTCCCCACCCAAATCTCATATTGAATTGTGATTTCCATAATCTCCACATGTCATGCAAGGGACTCAG
Organism: Piliocolobus tephrosceles; assembly: GCF_002776525.5. Taxonomy (NCBI): domain Eukaryota; kingdom Metazoa; phylum Chordata; class Mammalia; order Primates; family Cercopithecidae; genus Piliocolobus; species Piliocolobus tephrosceles. Next base: position 58,828,591 of record NC_045452.1, on the reverse strand, counting down.
TGGAGGATGATTGAATCCTGGGGGTGAGTTTTTCATGTACTCTTCTTGTGATAGTGAATAAATTTCATAAGATCTGATGATTTTAAAAAGAACAGTTCCCTTGCACATGCTCTCTTGCCTGCCACCATGTAAGACGTGCCTTTGCTCCTTCTTTGACTTCTGCCATGATTTTGAGGCCTTCTCAGTCATATGGAACTATAAGTCCATTAAACCTTTGTTTCTTTATAAATTACACAGTCTATAAATTACACAGGTATTTCTTCATAACAGTATGAAAATGGATTAATACAGAAAGTATATTTGATTAATTACAGTTATAAAGTTGCCTCATTTGGTCTCTCCTGGTGGAAATATCTAGTCATATATTTAGAAGTTTGCTGGCTGCCTCTGATTAACTGAACTTAGGTATATATATATATGGGGGGGGAGAGAAAGAGAGAGACATTTACAAGAAATAAAGCTAAATTTTGCTTATGTTTTCAAATTCAGCAAGGTTAAGGTCACTTGTCAGGCCTAATTGGTTTTGTTTGCTCTCAGGGATTACTCAGACCTGGTCTCCATTTTAATTTACTTTAATACCATCTCAAGCTAGACATAGACCAGTGATTCTGAAAGCATTGTCCAAAGGCTCCTACCAAAAAGCCATACAATGTTTAGAATCCCAAATATTTTTGATCCCAATTTATAGCAATAAAAGATGAAGACTTTGAATTGACATCCTTAGGAAAACATACACTTAATTAAGTTTTGGTAATATTCTGGTAAAGATATATTAAGGATATTGCTTTTCTGCTCAAATCCATTGTTACAGATATTCCTCAAGAGACATCTATTACACTGAAAGAGAGGGACCTGGCTAGTAGACAGAGGCCATATATGTTTAGACTTAAAAATTATGTTAAGTATAGAATAACTGTTGCTCCTTAAACTTGGGATTTATAATAAGCCAGCTGATAATTATCTGATTAGGTTGATGAAAGAGTTGGATCGCCAAAAAAGCCACAAGTCTGCACTTTAAAAGTCTGTGACTGGTAAATCTGCAAACTAAGCCTTGAATCCTTAAAATATCAATTTTATTTTATGGTTTATAATCTTTTGCCAGTAATTTGGAAAGTGTAATGAAATCTTCAATTTCCTAAAGAAGTATAATTTATCAAAACTTAGTAACAGAAAATCTAAACTCATCTAAAATAATTAAATAAAACTGATCAACGTTAAATACTTACCTCCCCTCCTCAAATTCCACATGTAAACAAAACTATCTGGGCCTAGATGGGTTAGCACATTATCTAAAACAAATACTTAGATATTTTCAAACTAACGTGTATTCTGCCAGTGAGAAAATAGTACTTCAATTTATATGAGTTATAATCATAATAAGAAAAAAAGAAGGGGGGTGAAAAAGGAACACAGAAAATAATTCAATTTTTTTTTTTTTTTTTTTTTTTTGAGATGGAGTCTCACTCTATTGCCCAGCCTGGAGTGCAGTGGCACAATCTTGGCTCACTGCAAGCTCCACCTCCCAGGTTCATGCCGCTCTCCTGCCTCAGCCTCCCAAGTAGCTGGGACTACAGGCGCTGGCCACCACGCCTGGCTAAATTTTTGTGTATTTTTAGTGGAGACGGGGTTGCACCATGTTAGCCAGGATGGTCTCGATCTCCTGACCTCATGATCCACTCACCTGGACCTCCCAAAGTGCTGGGATTACAGGTGTGAGCCATCGTGCCCGGCCAATAATGCAAATATTTTAAGTAAATTTTATCACGTCAAACTTAGTGTTGTATATAAAAAAAATACACAAATAAGTTTACTTCAGCATAGAAAAGCAAAGATATCATTTGAAATTTCTTAATATATTATACATAATTAGATTTAAGGTTAATAAGGCTTTGAGAAATATATTTGATAATATTCAATATTCTCCCATGATAAAATTTCTTGTCACTCTAGCACTAGGAAGAAATGTTATTAGCCTGCTAAATGTTGTGCACCAGAGAAAATACAGCTAGAATCATAAAGGTAAAAAGCTAGAAACATTTCATTAAAAAATCAGAAAAAAACTAGCAGTTCCACTGTTGTGTTTATAAACTGCAGTTTCTATTGCACATGTACACAGAGTATGTTAAAATATTTATAGTAGAGTCTCAAGAGTAAACCTTTGGATAAGACATAAATGTCTGCCAAAACATTAACTGAGCATAGACTGCCCTTCCCTCAAAAGTATATACATTCATTCCTTATATTACCTTACAAGAGTCTTATAAACATAACACTGAGTAAAACAATATAAGCTTCAGACAGATACCTACAATTTAAACTCATAAAAAAACAGCATATATGGGGTTAATGATGAATATATATGTAGTAAAACTACCCCAGAACTGCATAGGAATAATCAAAACTAAATACAGTAGTTACCTCTGATGAAGGAAGGGTAAAGTAAATACACCCAGGGAGGTGAAGAATTAGGGTATAGGGTGGTACCTATACCCTACTCAGCAAATTTTATTTTTTGAGCTATATTGTTGGTTCATAATTAATTATTATGCCATTCTTTACTCTTTCTTGTATTTTATAAATAAACATTTACTAATTCACTCTTAAAAATAAACAGTGAACACAGTTTTGATAGTTCTCAGTTCTGTGATGTTATTTCATAAAACTACATATACACACGTGTAGATTTATGGTAATAAAATGCACAAATCTACATGTATGTGTGCCTGTGTATGTATATGTATGTATATAGATATTCCACAGAGGTAGTACACAGAAACTGAAAGTGGTCCACAAATGACAGAAATTATTAAAAAGGTATAGTAGAAATACATGATATGGAAAAATGAATAAATGTTTTTGAGATTACATATGGACATAAAGCAAAAGAGCATATGCATAAATATATACAAAAGTTTAACATGTAACTTGTATGCCTAGAATTCGTTTGGTTATTTCCAGATCATTTACAAAACTTTGAAGAACAGAACTGTTGCTATGGAGATTTTGCTTAATAGTCCTCAAATTAAAGGCTAAAAAAGCAAAAAATGCATTCATAAGAACATAATGCTCATGTTTATATTTTGAAGATCTATAGCATGAAGCACATGTTCAGGTATTGCCAAATTTTGAAGCAAAGTTTCTAATACTACTTAATTTAAAATTATTTTGCTGTTATTTTAGATTAATTTATATTCGTTTCCTATTGCTCTGTATTCATATTGACAAGAAATCAATTATATATCATCATTATGGGTAGTAGCTGGGAAAAAATTCTCATAAATTATCTGAAAGTCTTAGGAAGAACACATTCTGAATCTTGCAATTTTGTTCAGAGCTATCTCAGAGGCCCCTGCGCATAAAAAGGAATTTTCAGAGCAACAATTTTGGTTTTTTCTTCCTAACAATTTGGCTTGGGTTCATAACTTGCTTATAGGGATTCACAGATTTCTAAGCATCCCAATCTGCAAAATTACCACATTTCATACATATTGCCCACCTAAGAAAGTCTGTTCCTCTTCAATCTGGCTTGCTCATCTGTGATCTGACAGATGGATTCTACCCACAGGCAAGAGAAAACCTTATTTTAAAAATAAAAATTAATTAAATCAAACTGAAAATCTCACATCAAGTTACAAAGAATTTTTATTAAATAAAATTGTAGTGGAGTACTGGCAGCATTGTTTCATATCCATTTTCATCTGTACAAAAAGTATTTTTTTAATTGGTGAGGTGTAGCTAGTGCAGGTATTATTTATCTAAATTTGGTAGCACAGTCAGATTGCAGCAGAACCATGTGGCAACCTTGTGATTTCTTATAAATGTCTATCCTTTCCCTCTTCCTGGATAATAAGATACAATGCTCTTGTTTGAAGCAAAGAAGATCCCAGTCACAAACAAGAGATAGTTATTGAACTAAACCAAAAGTTAGAATCCTCTTCCAAATTTATTCTTGCAGCTAATGGTAACTGTTGTAACACTGCTCTAGCCAATGGGGAAAATCTATCGGGTTGTGGGACTACAGAAAACACTTTCGAGTTTCCAATGAAAGGGACAGATTAACTGGTCAACTCCCCTTCTTTTTTCCTACTGTGATTGGAAGTATCATGACTAGAACTGGGACAACCATTTTGCTACTGTAATTTATATGCATGGAAGTTATAATTTAACATTCTTAGGATGGTAGATGAGAAATATAGAACAATCTTGTACCCTCAATGGCATGACTGAGTGGCTGAGCAAATGCTAGCAACAGCCTAGTGTCGATTTACCTTGTCCCTTTGATTGATAGGGAACCACATGTGTTATCTGTTTCTTCTTAAAGTAGCATGTGGGGTTGTTTTTAAAGTGTTACCCTTATTTTATCCAAGTTATGAGGTTTATGAGCATAAAGATGCTGTGACATTTTCTTATTGTTATTTTAGTGTTTGTAGGTTCAAAATGATGCCCCTCTTTTATGTCCGATCTTGGTAATGTGTGTCTGTTGCTCGTGTTTATTATAGCTGGATGGTCATCAATTTTACTGATATTTCAAAGCAGTTTTGATATTATTGACCTTCTCTACTGTTTTTCTCTTTTTGATCTCATTGATTTCTGCTTTCATTTCTATATTTTCTCCTAATGGTGTGTTGCCTACTTTTAGCTTAATTTGCTCTTTTTTCTGCTTTTTTTTTAAAGGTAGATATTCAGATCATTGACTTGAGACATCTATTTTCTGTATTTACTTTCTATATTTCTATATTCTATTTTCTAATTTTTCTTTACTGTTTTGACTGAATCCCACAAAATGTAAAGGTAAATGTCAATTTTGTCAGATTAGTTGAGAATGTTCTCCAAGTTTTCCATATATTTACTCATTTTCTGCCTATTTGCTATATCAATTGCAGAAGAGTGTTAAATTTTCCACAAATTCTCATTGTGGAACATTAATATTTTTCCTAAAATTTTCCTAAAATTTTTTGAAGTGGTTTTTTCTTTTTTTAAAAACTTTTTTTTTCCTCTTGTTTCAGTTTGGGTAATTTATGTTTGTGTGGCTTCAAGGCTTTGATTCTGTCTTTATCTCCAACAAGTCTGCCAATGTCACCTGCTATAGGTTTCTTTGTGTGCCACCAAAAAAAGATATGTCGAAGTCCTTAAACTTAGTACTTCAAAACGTTGCCTTATTTGAAAACATATCTTTATAAAGGTAACTGAGTTAAAACAAGGTTATTGGGGTGGACCCTAGTCCAATATGACTTGTTTCCTCATATAAAATGGAAATTTGAACGCAGAGACAGACATGCACAGACAGAGGATGATGTGAAGACATAGAAGGCCATGTGAAGATAGACAATTGGAGTGATATATCTATGAGCCAAGGAATGCCTGAAGCTACCAGAAGTTAGGATGCGTGAGGCAGATTCTTCCCTAGTGCCTTCAGAGGGAAAGTAACCCTGATGACATCTTGATTTCATACTGTTAGCCTGCAGAATTTTTTTGTTTTGTTTTGTTTTTTGAGATGGAGTCTCGCTCTGTCACCCAGGTTGGAGCGTAGTAACACGATCTCGGCTCACTGCAACCTCTGCCTCCTGGGTTCAAGTGATTCTCCTGTCTCAGCCTCTTGAGTAGCTGAAATTACATGCATGCACCACCACATCCAGTTCATTTTTGCATTTTTAGTAGAGATGGGTTTTTACCATGTTGGCCAGGCTGGTCTCAAACTCCTGACCTCAAGTGATCCATCTGCCACAGTCCCACAAAGTTCTGGGATTATAGGCGTGAGCCACTGCACCCAGCCTTGCACAGAATTCTGAACCAATAATGGTTCTGTTATTTTAAGCTACATAGTTTGTGGTACTTTGTTATGGAAGCCCTAGGAACTAGTACAACTCTAAAGTTTTTCATTTCTGTTACTGTTTTTTATTTATATCATTTGTGTTTTATTCTTGATATATTTCTCATTTCTCTGCTGATTTTTTCTATCTGGTCATGCATGTTGGATTTTTTACTAGATTATGTAACACATTAACCATTAACCATAGTTATTTAAACTTCATGTTTAATGTTTCCAAAATTGTGTAATCTTGCAATCTGGTTCTGTTAGTTATTTTGCCTCTTGGCATTAGGCTCTATTCTCTTGCTTTTTTGTCTGTCTTCTATTTTACATTGAATACCAACTCTCATATAAAGAACACTAGAAATTGAAGTAGACAGTGTTTATGATTAAAAATGAAACTGCCTTTTTTTCTACAATGCTAATATGTGCGACATTATGCCAATCTAGGAAGCAATTGACTGGGTTTGGGTTTATTGTTAATGAAAGCTGCCTTTAGGTTTACTAAGGTTACTATACCATTGGCCTTGAGTTCCTTTAGTGCCACATCTTAACTACCTTAGATGAGCTGTCCTTAGATTTCAGGCTACTTGTTTGACCTGTGACCTCAGCATTCTGATGGACTTAAGGAACTCTATTGGTTTCTAATTAATTGAGCTTTTCTTTGTCATTGAAGAAATCATCGTTTTATTAGATTTCTCCCTCAGGTCTCCACAGGTCTCCAAATGGTAGAGATTTTGTTAGTGAAAGTGGAACTCTTCTTGTTGTTTGAGAAAAATAATAATCTACATGATTAAGCACTTTTAGCCCTATAGCCCTATTTTTTGTAACTTGAAATCAAACACATTAGTAACTAAAATATCTTTTGTCTCAGGTTTTGTAACACACAAAGTGACATAAACTCACACACATACTGTGGAAAATGCATGTGTGTCTTTGTGCTTGTGTATATAGGTGTATATATATATATATATATATATATATTTTTTTTTTTTTTTTTTTTTTTGAGACGGAGTCTTGCTCTGTCGCCCGGGCCGGAGTAGTGCAGTGGCCGGATCTCAGCTCACTGCAAGCTCCGCCTCCCAGGTTTACACCATTCTCCTGCCTCAGCCTCCCCAGTAGCTGGGACTACAGGCACCCGCCACCTCGCCTGGCTGGTTTTTTGTATTTTTTAGTAGAGACGGGGTTCACCGTGTTAGCCAGGATTGTCTCCATCTACTGACCTCGTGATCCGCCCGTCTCGGACTCCCAAAGTGCTGGGATTACAGGCTTGAGCCACCGCGCCTGGCCATAATATATATATTTTATATGTATATATAGTGAGAGAGAGAAAGGTATACCTCGATATGCAGTGCTTCAGAGTTGCTTATAACTATAGGTTCTCTAGTATTTATATGAAGTCATATATTGGAAAGTATAAAATATTCCAACATTTCAATACAAAACTTTCAAAAAATGTATTTATTGTCTGCTGCAGGAAAGGTACCATTTAAATATTTTGTGGGGTAAAACTTTCTTATACATACACTCTATCTTGAAAAAGTTTATAAAATAGGAGGAGGGAAAAAAAAACACCATGTAGAGACAGTTTAAATTGTTCAAAATTATTTTATTACTTTTCTATTGTATGTTGATTAAATATAGGAAATAATATATTATATACTATATCCAAATAAGATAATGTGATTTGTTTATTGCAGCCCTATTCACAGTAGTCAAGATTTAGAAGCAGCCTAAGTGTCCATCACCAGACAAATCGATAAAGAAAATGTGATACCGATACACAATGGAATATCATTCAGCTATAAAAAAGAATGGGATCCTGTCATTTTCAACAACGGGGGTGGAACTGGAGGTCACTATGTTAAATGAAATAAAGTAGGCACAGAAAAAAACTTCATATGTTTTCATTCATTTATGATTACTAAAAACTGAAACAAAGGAAACTATAAATTTCTGTAGATTCTCTATCTAAAGATAGAGAGTAGAATGAACCTTCCCAGGAAAGGTAATTGGGCATTGACAGGGGGTTGGGGACTGGGAATGGTTAAACGAGTATAAAAATATAGTTAGATAGAATAAATACAATCTAGTATTTCATAGCACTACAGGGTAACTACAATCAACAATAATTTATTATACATTTAAAAATAACTAAAAGAGTCAAATTGAATTGTTTGTGACACAAAGTAAGGATAAATGCTTGAAGTGATGGATACCCCATTTACCTTGATGTGATCACTGTGTGTGGTATGCCTGTATCCAGCTATCTCATGTACTCCACAAATAAATATACCTACTATGTACTCACAAAAATAAACATTCAAAATTTTTAAAAATGGACATTTTATTTGAGCATTTCTATATAAATGTTTAAAGTATTAAAAGCATGAATAAATATTTACACAGATAAATTAAATTATACCGAGTTCCTTTCATCTATAAACCTTACATTCCAATACCAGAGTAGCAATTTTCAAATTTATTTAATTTAAAGATGCTATTTAGTGACATAGCAAGTGGATATGTCTCTGTTTTCTGAGTTCCTGCCTGTGCTCAAGTTGGCCATAACAAAATATCACAGACTGGGGTGGCTTAACAATAGAAATATGTTTCCTCTCAGTTCTGGAGTCTGGAAGTTCAAGAGCAGGATGCCAGCATGGTTGATTTCTGGTGGGGGCTCTCTTCTTGCTGTATCCTCACAAAGTAGAGAGAAAGAGGAATCTCTCTGGTATCTCTTCTTATAGGCACATCAATCCCATTATGACACCTCCACCCTTATGACCTGATCTAACTCTTATAACTTCCCAAGAGCCCTATCTTCAGATACCATCAAACAACATGTTACAACTTCAACAGATAACATTTGAGGGATCGCAAACATCCAATCTCTTCCTCTGCGTAGTAGTTTAAATAAAACTAGTTAGGATTAATGGAAATAAGAGTGTTACCTTTGAAGTGACATCTGATTCTATTTTAGTATTACTACTTAGTCATTAATGGATGCAAAACACACACATACCACACACATAAACACACATGCATACACACACACACACACACACACATATGTCTGTATATTAGTTTATAAGCATCATTCATAGAGTAGACCTGTCTATAGGTCATCAAGAAGATTGGAACTGTCCATATTTTAAACCTATCCTGGGAAATTTATTTGATCACAGTGATGTCCTGCTCGGTGTTTCCACAAAACAATTACCAACTACACTGAGAGAAGCATCTCAAAACAAAGATGTGTCTCTTTTGTTTTTCTTCATTGTTAGGGTTGCTATGCTTTTTTGTTTACATTCTTCCATCTTTTGCTATGTTTTATAGAGCCTGCTATTATTTCCACAAAGGACAACCATATTAAGAAGTAACATTAGCGAATTGTCTTAGGGTGTTAAAAATTGAATTTTATTGATTAAATAATACTGAGAAGTATCCTTTTAGGTTTAGTGATAACTATAAAAGAACATAAAATATAAAACCAACAATATTGTAGCAACCAGTTGGTTATTCCTGCTGTTAGTAAATCCATTTTACTTTTTAAGTTTTTGATAATATCAAAGATAATTGACTAAAAAAATTAAATGAGAGTGAAGAAAAGTTTTAGGAAGACAATTAAAAGAAAATTGAAAACGGAAAGAAAAGACTCAGACTCAACTACTTCCTAAAATAATATCAACATTTCTCATCTAAACTTCCGTTTATTTCTTTTCAAGTCACATGTTAAAGCTAGGAAAGGGGTAATTAATGTCTTCTGATGGAAGACTTTGCAAAGTTCAAGTATACAAAACAAACCAATTACTGTAGATTGAACTTTGTAGAATATACACAATCCCAGCTCTTTGGGAGGCCAAACTGGGTGGATCATCTGAGCTCAGGAGTTCGAGACCAGCCTGGCCAACATGGTGAAACCGTGTCTCTATTAAAGATACAAAAATTAGCCGGACGTGGTGGTGCATGCCTGCAATCCCAGCTACTCGGGAGGCTGAGGCAGGAGAATTGCTTAAACCCAGGAAGTGGAGGTTGCAGTGAGCCAAGATCGCACCATTGCACACCAGCCTGGGCAACAGAGTGAGACTTTGTCTCAAAAAAAAAAAAAAAAAAAATACACACACACACACGAAGGGATAAATTGAACAAATTACTGAACTGTACTTAAAAAGGAGGGATTCTATACAAGGAAGAATGTAAGTTTCATATATAGGAAATTAAAAATATGTATCAGGTTGAGCTGTTGATTTCTGAACAACATTTTCTTAAATGAATAATTTCTGAAATTAATGACATGTAATTTAAAGAAATGTGTGCTCCGTCATTTAGACTTGAAGAATTGAGCATTGGGTAGCATTATTAGTTTTATGTAGGTACTAGTATTGTATGTCTGGAGGCTTTTATATAAAATTTTAATTTCTGAAGAATCATTCCAAGTATTCTCAAAAGAAAATACAAAGTTTTACGTAATTCATGGAACACTTATATTTGCATGCGTCAGTTTGTTAAAGCATGGGTAGGTTTTTTTTTTTTAAATCATCTGTTCTCCTTCTTTTTGCTAAATAATAAGACATAGACTTTTTCCCCCTAGATGAGACTGAAAGATTTCAGTAGGATTCTATTGGACAAATCTGTCGATTTCTGAATCTCAATTGTGGACCAAGGTCAGTCTTAACAATGATACACTTCAGTCAGATGCAAACTGAGGAATATAGCCAAGTACTTGTTTTAAACACCTTGAAAAAAGTTAAAACATGTTTATCATATTTTAGGATATTTACAAAGGCAAACGTCATAGAAAAAAGAGAGGCCCTAGAGGCCAAATACCAAGAATAAAACTTACTGCTGACTCAGTAAATAAAGAATATTTTGTGTTAGTAGTAAATTCATTATAAACATACAAGTTATGCCCCTGCCAATACTGCCAACATCAATATATGGTAAGCACTTTTTATGTGCAGGCATTGTGCCAGACAACTTGTATAGTACATTAATGTTTAATTTTTTTTTAAACACTCAAGAAATAGAACCAAAAGAAGAAGGGAATAAGGAGAGGAAATTTAATAAATATACGAAAGTTATTAAAAGTCAATTCTCTCTCTCTTACTGCACACATGCCAAGACCAGCTCAGTCGGGAAAACCCTAACCCAGCAGCGCTGGAGGAATTAAAGACACACACACAGAAATATAGAGGTGTGAAGTGGGATATCAGGGGTCTCACAGCCTTCAGAGCTGAGAGCCTTGAACAGAGATTTACCCACGTATTTATTAACATCAAGCCAGTCATTAGCATTGTTTCTATAGATATTAAATTAACCCAAAGTATCCCTTATGGGAAACGAAGGGATGGGCCAAATTAAAGGAATAGATGGGGCTAGTTAACTGCAGCAAGAGCATGTCCTTAAGGCATAGATAGCTCATGCTATTGTTTGCAGCTTAAGAATGCGTTTAAGTGGTTTTCCGCCCTGGGTGGGCCTTGTGTTCCTTGCCCTCATTCCAGTAAACCCACAACCTTCCAGCGTGGGCATTATGGCCATCATGAACACGTCACAGGGCTGCAGAGATTTTGTTTGTGGCCAATTTTGGGGTCAGTTTATGGCCAGATTTTGGAGGCTTGTTCCCAACACACACACACACCTTTATCACTCTTTCCCCATAGTGTATATGTGTGTATGTACTTTACAGATCAAATTTCCTCTCCTTTTGCATGCATATGGTCAGTTTTCAATTCATTTGTGTAAAATCTCTCAGAGTGAGACCATGATCTGCCATTCTAAATTACAAATGCCATAAGAGATGAAAAAGCTCTGATTGTTTTTGATTCATGTGGCCAGCACTAACACTGCTCTATGTAGAAAATGAGAACAGCCTCATAATTTGGAAATATAGCTACTAAGAACTCAATAATATGATTCTGAGATTGATTATATTTTTTAAAAAATGGAGTTGGTCATGATGACTTACAAATACATTCTCAATATTCTTGTCACATATAGAAAGGATTGCAGATAAGCCCTAAGCCTAGTCCTGTGGCCCTTTTTCCCTTCTGAATAATATTATCTTGGTAATGTAGACTTAGTGATGGTTGAAGTATTTCAGATGGATCTGTATTTATATTAGGACACAGCAGAGCATGGTGTGTGTAACAAGGGATTTGAAGCCAGGTATATCTGCATTTAAGTGTATGCTGTGTTTTGCAATTCCTCTATGGCCATGGCCAAATGATTTGCTGTTAATTTTCAGTTTCCTCAGTAACAAAAATAGGGGTCATAACATTAGTTATATAGTAGATTTCTTCAGTGGGTAACAAAAGGATAAAGATAACAACTTGTTTGGCACAATGCCTGCACATGGAAAATGCTTATTATATATTGATGTTGGTGGAATTGGCAGAGGTAGAAATGATGGTAGAGTAGTAGTTGGTAGAAGCATTAATCTGTCGGGTAAGTGAAAGGGACAAGGCAACTTTCAATAGGATTTGGTACCCGATTTGGATATTTAACCCATAGCAGAATATGCGTCAACTATGCTGAGCAAGGCGTATAATGTTTATCATATTTTAGAACGGGAAGAAGCATTGGGACAATGAGGAATACCAGAAAATAGGTGATATACTAGCTCTTTAATTAATACTATAATGCATTACCATTAGGGTAGTGGCTTATAAAACACAGATTTATTATCTTACTGTTACAGAAGTCAGAATTCTGAAACGGTCTCACTGGGCTGCATTTGTTCTTGAAGCTCTGGGGATCTGTTTCCTGCCATTCACAGCTGCTACAGGCTGTGCACATTCCTTGGCTCATGGCCTCCGGTCAGACTCTCCTGCCTTCCTCTTTATCTTTTAAGGCCTCCTGTAATTATCTAGTGCCCACCAGATAATCCAGAATTATCTTCACATAACAAAGTCAACTGATTAACAACCGTAGTTCCATCTAGAATCTTAATTCTCCCTTTTATGTAACATAAAATGTTCAGAAATTAGGAGAATAAAGATGTGGACATCTTTGGAGGTGGTAGAGGGCATTATTCTGCCTACCACAAGTAAGTACACTAGTTTGAAAATATTTTAGGAGTAAGATTTTATAAACTTTGTACTTAGGTCAAGAAAGGGGATAGAAATACACATGAATGAGTTACTTTGACTATTAAGGCAAAATAACTGATTGGTTTTTCTTCTCAAGATATAGATTGATGGCTGGTTCATTCCTACCCATTAATAAGAAATTAACCATCTGCAACAGAGTCCTTTCAAACAATTGTGTCATTTATAATCTTGTGGAATAATTGAAATATTGGAACACACTAAAAGATAGATTGAATGAATAATTAGAGATGATAAAGAAAAGCAAGGTTAAACATTATTTTAAATTTTTTGTGAGGACAAATATATATCTGAACAAGAGTCCAAATAAATGATTTTATCTGGAAAAGTGGCCATCCTGTTAAGTTGTTTCACTATGAATTTTCAATAACAACTTGCTTTTTTGATTCTGAGTATGTAAAAGCTATTTAATTTTGCCATCTGTTCTCAGCATGATTACATATAAATTAATTGTGGGTAATAATTTTTAGAATGCATTGAATGCCAAGATATTCAAAATGTTCCAAAGGGAGAATTTATTTAATTTCATTTTCCAAAATAATAAAGCAAACTACTTTAAAAAGTGAAAGAATGATGCAGTCTTTGCTACTTTAACGTAATTTTCATTTTTTCTTTTTTCAAGACTTTGGAGGAAATTGTATCCAAAATTTTGCCCAAATTCCTCACACTGTTGGTAGGTTTTTGCTTAAGTAGGAATTCATTTACGACCTTGTCTACTTTCATGTTTGCCACCTTTTAGAACTAAAAATTAACATTGAAATAATAAATTCTAACTCTTCTAAAGTGGTCAGCAAAGATAAAAATAATGTTGCAATAGTAAGATAGAAAACAAGTCATTTGTTTACAGGTAGGTATTTTTTAAAAGATATAAATAGCTGACGGAGAAGCTGGAAGTACCTCAAAAGAAGAAACAAAACAAAATTAAACAATGATAAAAAATTTAACTAGGAATTATTAAGCAGCTATCACATGCTTGAAACTCTCATAAGTGGTTTAACAGAACAAATGAGGTTCTAGTTCTCATAGAACGTAGACTCCAGTACATGAAAGCGGGTAATATAAAATAAATACAAAATGCAGTACTGTCAGGCACGTTGGTGCACGCCTGTAATCCCAGCACTTTGGGAGGCCGAGGCAGGTGGATCACCTGAGGTCAGGAGTTTGAGACCAGCCTGGCCAACATAGTGAAACTCTCTGTCTCTACTAAAAATACAAAACATTAGCCCGGCGTGGTTGTCGGCTCCTGTAATCTCAGCTACTCAGGAGGCTGAGGCAGGATAATCGCTTGAACCTGGGAGATCTCAGTGAGCTGAGATCGTGCCATTGCATTTCAGCCTGGGAAAAAAAGAGCAAAATTCTGTCTCAAAAAAAAAATTTATAAAATTGATGAATTAATATATCATTTCTTCAACATTTCTCTTAATGCTTGTTTTATTTCTACATCTTGGACATCTAATTTTCTTATTTTTTAATTTGTGATAAATGTTTATTTAATTATAAACTATAATTTGCCTATCTTTCTGGGACTTTTCTCATAGAATAAATATATTTAGCTTTCAATTTTTTCTGAGAGTTAAAAAGTTATTGGTATACTTGCTTAAAAGAATACCAAACTCTTTTTTTGTAAAAAAATACCACACTCTTGCATATTTATTTGTTTTGTTGATGTTATCTGGTTCTTTTCTCAGTTTTGTATGATCTTGTCTTAAATTTCAAAAGATATAAAATGTCTCTGAAGTATTATTTTGCTCATTGCTATAATTTATATGCATCCCTTATGTATGTGTGTATGTGCCTGTATACACGAGTCTGTGCTTTTCACATCTATATTTTGAATTGTAGGTTCTCCTCAAATGTATTATAATCCATGTATGCATACTAATGAGTCACCAAAAGCTGATTTAAAGCTTTCTGTTCAAAGGAAACGTTTCTTATCTGATGGGCATTATTGCAGAGTAAGTGATTGTTTTCTCTTTGTTTCATCTTGTTTTTGCATGGTTCCCCTACTGGTCTTTACTGTGAGTTAATTCAAGTTCTTTAAGATCCTCTTATGCCTTGTTTGGATAATCAAAGTTTAACTTTAGATGTTCTGGAACTCAGCCAGTGAAGAAAGCTATGAATTTCAGTATTCACTAGTCACACTTTGAAATGATATGCATGGTTTTTATATAACCATGTGAACCACCTAACTTCTTCTTTGACTATTATTTCTGAGACCAGAACCCCTATTATTCAGTTTCTAAAGGTAATGAAATGTTGATCTTATGTGAAGCGTATGAAACCAACTTGCCACATTGCAGGGTTTTGTATAGTGTCTTAGAGAACTTGGGAACCACGTTTTTATCCTAATTATTGAACTCTCCTGGCTGTGTTGAGTGTCCCATGTTGCATATATGTTCTGCACCATCAGGTTATATGCCTTCGGTTATTTCACACTTTTACAGTATCCCCAATATCTGCCCCTCCTAATATCCATATCATTTTTAGCAGATCTCCACAGTATCTGGCTCTCCTAATATCTACATTGCTTCCACAGTAATGAATTATGGGTTATAGGACAAGAACTATTTAAATCTGCTATCATCAAATCTCCAAGTTTGGTCACATCTGCATTAATTCATGACTTTTCCTCTATTGCAATTAAGACGTTGTCCCTCTTCCTACCTCAGCCCAACTTCATGCTTGTGCTCTAAATGGCAGTCTCTTCTACTTTTTTAGAATCTTAATGTTACTCGATGCTGTTTCTATTTCTTATCTTGAGAGTTTTTCAGCCTACTCTCTTCATTTCACATTACAATACCTCAATGTCACCATATATTAAAATAAAATAATTCCTTGCTTCCACAAATTATTTTACAGCTCTTTTTATCTGTCTTTCATTATTTTTTTTTTTCCAAAGTGCAATCAACATTCAATGCTTTTTTTTTTTTCCGCCTCGCAGACAAACATTGACCATAGGATTTCTTAATGTGAATTTAATCTTCACTATTGGCAGAGTGTTCTCCTAGTAACGCCATTGTTGCTTTGAATTATATTTTTTATTTTACTGTAACCTTAGATCATCTTTCTTATTTTCTAAGAACTTGATGCAGTTGTCAGGAGCTCAGCTAAGTTGGAGAGAACTGAACTGCCAGGTGTCAGAATAGTCTAAGATAACAAGCCAAAATCAAAGTAACAGCCAAGGCTTTAGTGACTTACTGAGATTGTATAAGCCAGACACTAAACAGTTCTGTCTCCTTTCTGGTTCATGATGAACCCCAAGGAACAACACGTTGAGGGTCAAATGGATCAGCAAATATACGGGGGTCATCTCACCATCAAAGGAGAATGGAACAAAAAACTCCTGCAATTCTATGAACCCAGAAGATGGGAGAAATTAATGAGAAGGGCTGAGAGTGAAATACAGAGGGAAGAAAAAACATCAAGGCCGCCCTCCCTCTGAAAACAGGGTTTTAGCCTCTGTTGAAGGCCCCCTGTAAAAAAGGCCTCTGAATAAGTGTCCGGCTAGGATGCACCTGTAAGGACACATTTGGGCACAAGGGTCCAAGTCCTTGATTGCAACTCCCTGCAGCCCGCAGTGCCTTAGCTGGGCAACAATGCTGGTGTGGGAAGAACAGCTTCCCCAGTAAGACCTGCTGGGTAAAAATCTTTCCCATTTTCTATTGTCGGGCTTAAAAAATCACATACAGGTTTCTAACAAGAGCCACGCTCCTCAATGCTTACTCATGAAACACTTGGTTTCTGAAGTTTCCATTATGATATAATTCTCTTGAGAGATAATGCTGTGTAGTCTAATGGTAAAAAGCAAGAACTCTGAAATTTGACTCTTTGGGTTCAAAGACGAGCTCTATCTTTTGTTAGCTTGTAACTCTGGGGAAATTGTATATTTCTCTGTGCCTTGGTTTCCTCATCTGTAACCTGGGGAAAATAGCAATGTAAGAATTTAATTAATTTAGTGTAGATGTTTTACAATATGTTAGTGAACCTGTTATTATATTCACCTGAACACATTCCTCAGATTTTCAAATTCCTAAGCTTATACTTTCAGGCTTTGCAAAGTATAAAAAGAATGGTTAAGAGACTTTTCATGTATTTCTCATTTAGTTTTAAACATATGTGCCTTGTTAATTTAAGGAATATTTTAATTGAAATCATAAAAAATAGTTGCAAATTTAATAATAAAACTTTCTTATTCCCTTATTTCATGTTTTACCCTGAGTTTTAAGAAATAATTTTTCCTTGGAAATTTTATGGAGGCATGATTTCCATGCCTGTGAGTTTGTAAGAGATCGGCTTAGAGAGATTTAGGTAAATGATTAAAGATCGATTTGTGGATAGGATACTCTTATTTATATGTCTAAAGTTTAATGAGTTTTTCTCCATGAAGAATATTCAGAAATCTCTTTCCATTCAAATACTATAGTATTGGAGGAATCTTAGGAGTAAATAATATAGTAAACTCTTTCCCCATTTGTAGAGTCTCTACCTCTGTCTTTCTACAGATAACTATTCCCTCACTTCTGAAACAGGAGGGAAAACAAATATAAAAATTATGGTGAAAGATGACTGTTGTAGACTGAACGTTTTAGACATCTCAAAATTTATGCATTGAAATCTAATTTCCGATGTGACGGTGTCAGGAGATGTGGCCCTTGGGAGATGATTAGGTCATGAATGGGATTGATAGCCTTAGAAAAGAGGACCCACCCTATTATAAGCTTCCTCGCCCTCTCCACCATGTAAGGACATAGAAAATTGGGCCATCTACGAACCAAGAAATAGGCCCTCCGCAGACACAAAATTTGCCAGAATCTTGAACTTTCCAGGCTCCAGAACTGAAAGAAAGAGGTTTATGTTGTTTATAAACCACCCAGTGCATGGCAATTTGCTATACAAGCCCAGTGGACTAGGAAACCTGACCAACATCTCTGGAGCAAATGAAGATTGTTTCTTTTTACTTATACATTACGACATAAATTTCTCACATTTTAGAAAATGTTAACTTTTAAAAAGATTTTTGCATAGTATGTCTAATTTGATTTTTACCTTTATGCCTCCCCATAACCACAGCTCCACAGACTTCTTAGGACATGCAGAATGGTCTGTGCAGTATTGTTAGAAGCCAAAGGAAGAAGTAAAATATTTCTAATATCTTAGAAGTAAGCCATAGTATATTCTTACCAAATAATTTTTATGTTAATTATATCATTTTGTTGTACATAAAAAGTCACTAAATTATATAGATAAATAAAAATTTTCCTAGACTTTTTATGTCTACTCATAATAGCAACCTTATTACTAAAAGTGTTATGTTAAGAATTACTGTGTTTTGAAAACTAGTCCAATTATTTTTCTTCTGTATTATACTCTGATTTTTAAAAAAGTGCATTGAGAACTGAAAAGAATAGAATAGGGGGTCCATTCAGGAAAATATTATTCTTGCAATATGTCTGAGCAAAATCCATGGGGGAAAAAACATATATGTATATAAGTTTAGAATATGTAGTATCATTTCTAACCTACTTTCTGTCTGTCTGTCTGTTTTTCCTAGCTGAAGATAGCCTATTTTATTTGTTGATGTAAATATGAACTTTTAAATAAAGTGATTTGAAACATTTACTGTATTGTCATTTAAAGTAGATTGTCATTTGAAAGTGAGCATTTTCAACAAGCATTTTGACCGAATTACAGATAGAGATATAGATAGGCAGACAAAATTCTACAATCTTTTACATAATATCACTGTTTCCATTCTATCATTGATTAATATAAATAAATTCTGACTGAACAGAGCTCTTGGGTATATAACTTTTTCTTGACTTTCATTTGAGTTATGTACACAGGAAAGGTGTATAGTAATGATAATAAAATACTTTATTTGCATAACACCTTTGACCCTAAAGCACACCAAATGGTTTCATAAACACAGTTTCATTACTTCTAATGGAAGCAACAAATATTATCACAAAGAGGAAACAGAGGGAAGATCAGACAAGCCGGTTATCCACATTATTTCAAGATTTATTTCATGACTTCTAAATATTATGATTTAACCTATCTCGTTAATTACCCTAATGAAAGAGGAATTTGAATATATCCTAGAATCTAAGCACATTGTTAGAGAATAAATGGAATCTTTTTTAAAAAAAAAAACAAAAGACTTAAATTGCTTGACTCTGTTGGAAATGAAGTTATTGAAAAAAGTGTAAGAATTTAAATAGCGTATTTTCTGGGCAAAACTCATTAGAGGATGTGTTTAGTGTAGTATTCACAATTAAAATAAAAAGTGAAATAAATGTTCTATGTTAACTTTTATTCTGGAAGGAAATTTAACTGCTTAAATAGATTAATATTAGCAATTCAAGATATTTAATAATATCTCAAAAATTTTTAATGGCATTTATATACATAAAGAAAAAATTGTGAAATAATAATAGTCTGTCATGTGAATTTTTTTTTAACAATAGAACCACCAGGAGGTGAAGTTGAAAAACTAAAATTTTAAAGCAGGTTGATAACAGGTTACTAGATATCAAATGTTACATTCTTCTTTATTACGTTTATTTGGCTACGCCATCAATCAAAGACACTTATATAAGGTTGTGATGATGTCACTTTCAATAACAAGCTTGACAGGAACAATTTTTATACATTGACATGACATCCAATTTAGGTACACTCTGATTTTTCAGCCTGTCACTAGAAGAACTTCACATTTCAAAAATTATAGCATTCACCACAGTAAATGCTTTAGTTAAAAGTAAAAGACAACTACCTTCATGTATACTGTTTTGGCATGATCTTATTAAGTACTTATGTTTTGTCACCTATGCTTTTGTACACATACAATTTGATGAGATTGTATATAAAAGACTTTTGGTCACTTGTGATGGTTAATATTGAGTGTCAACTTGACTGGATTGAAAGATGCAAAATGTGTTCCCACGTGTGTCTGCAAGGGTGTTGCCAAAGGAGATAAACATCTGAGTCAGTGGACTGGGAGAGGCAGGCCCACCCTCCACCCAGGTGGGTATCATCTAATCATCTTCCAGTGTGACTAGAATAAAGCACGCAGAAGAACATGGAAGGACTAAACGTGCTGAGTCTTCTGGCTTTCATCTTTTTCCTGTGCTAGATGCTTCCTGCCCCTGAACAACGAACTCTAAGTTCTTCAGCTTTTGTACTATCAGTCTATTGGACTTACATGAGTGGTTTGCCTGGGCCTCTGAGGTTAGTTCTGTCCCTCTAGAGAACCCTGACTAATACACCACTCAATAGACAAGCAGAACATGACAGATAGAATAAATTCTCAAAAACATAATCATAATATCTTTCATAAAATAAAAAAATTAATCCAAAATGGCCAGAAAAAAATGAGAAATTGGATCTGCTAAATCTATGATACTGCTAGATAATCCATTATTAAATAATATATAGTTTATATATTATTCTTCCTAATTGAAATTTGTTCCTCTCTTTGATTTCTTTCATTTTTCCCTTTACAATTTCCATTTCTAGATTATTTTAAACATTTTTAGTATTTTCATTTTTTTAATTTGATTTTTTCTATGCAACCATAAAGTTTTCATGTGAAATATGCTATATGAATCCCACAGGTATACGTAAATACTAGCTTTTCAAGGTAATTTGTTAGAGTGTACTTCACACACTGGGAAATATTCAGACTTGTACATTTAATGGCAGCATTAAATGCTTTTGTATGCCACTTAATGAAACTGCATTTCAATATGAATTAAAATGAAAGGTAGAGACCCCACAACATCCTCTGCTGCAAGTGATGTGCAATATCCAAACATTAATTTCATGAATAATTACTAAAAGTTTACTTTGATTTGCATTTTTGTAATAACCAGTAATGATGAGCTTTATTTTTTCATATGTTTACTGGCTGCTATTGCCTAGGTTTTCTTCTACGGTTTTTATGGTTTGAAGTTTTACGTTTAAGATTTTACTCCATCTGGGCCGGGCACGGTGGCTCGAGCCTGTAATCCCAGCACTTTGGGAGGCCAAGATGGGCGGATCACGAGGTCCGGAGATCAAGACCATACTGGCTAACCCGGTGAAACCCCATCTGTACTAAAAAAAAATACAAAAAAACTAGCTGGGCCATGTGGCGGGTGCCTGTAGTCCCAGCTACTCGCGAGGCTGAGGCAGGAGAAAGGCGGGAACCCGGGAGGCGGAGCTTAAAGTGAGCGGAGATGGGGCTACTGCACTCCAGCCTGCGCCACAGAGTGAGACTCCAACTCAAAAAAAAAAAAAAAAAAAAAAAGATTTTACTCCATCTTGAGTTAATTTTTGTATAAGGAAGGGGTCCAGTCTCAGTTTTCTGCATATGGCTAGCCAGTTTTCCCAGCGCCATTTATTATATAGGGAATCATTTTCCCATTGTTTGTTTTTGTCAGGTTTGTTGAAGATCAGATGGTTGTAGATGTGTCATGTTGTTTCTGAGGTCTCTGTTCTGTTCCGTTTATCTATATGTCTGTTTTGGTACCAGTACCATGCTGTTTTGGTTACTGTAGCATTTTTTAACAGTGAATTCCAAAAGAGGAGTTAGGTTTTGTTATTGTAGGTTAGCAGTCTTAGTTGGATACCCTCTGTATTTTTTGGTAAGTTCTTATTTTAAGTGACAGTGTAACAAGATCTGGGATGTAATGTGAGGTCCTTGTCAAAATAGAAAGTATGTATCATAGATTTCTAAATAGTCAAGCAGAGCAGCTAACATATGCAAGAAACTTGCCCAGCAAACTATGTAATTTTTACTGACCATATGGTATTCTTTCTCCAATTGCCCTTCATATTTTGTATTCCAAATGATTAGCTAATATTTTATAATCGTTTATGTTAAGCAATTCAATTCTTGGTCTAAAAATCTTAGTAATTTAGAATTTGATAATGTTACTGAGGGGAGAACAAAAAGGAAATATATATATTAATTTTCTCTTTGCTTTATGTCTGTTTTAAATAATTTTTGAGTGCAAGATCTGCCCTTGATGATTAGTCGCTTTGTGTTAAGAAAGCTTTAATGGTCTTTTATTAAGCCTTATTAAAAAATGGTCTTCTGGACTCTTTAAGAAATTTTTTCCTGATTTCCTATGAGGCCTTCCCATGTAGCCAATCATTTTCCAAAGGGCCTGATTTTGTAGTCACCCACTTCTCTGAATAATTATTCAATTAAGCTGGGTGCAGTGGCTCATGCCTGTAATCCCAGCACTTTGGGAGGCCGAGGCATGTGGATCACTTGAGGTCAGCAGTTCGAGAACAGGCTGGCCAACATAGCAAAACCCTGTCTCTACTAAAATACAAAAAGTAGCTGGGTGTGGTAGTGCCCGCCTGTCGTCTCAGCTTTTAAGGAGGCTGAGGTAGAAGAAACGTTTGAACCTGGGAGGCAGAGGTTGCAGTGAGCCAAGATCGCCCAATTGCACTCCGGCCTGGGTGACAGAACAAGACTCTGTCTCAAAAAAAAAAAAAAAAA